>NC_090650.1:258660513-258815513 GCF_040937935.1 Hyperolius riggenbachi
AAGGAATACAGTATATTTAAAAGGTGCCTGTAGTCAAGACTGCTAAAGGAAAAACAAACAAAACAAAAAAGTGGTAGTAAGCTGTATACTACAACCAACCAAAAAATGTAAACAGGTAGATTTGCGCCCACTCAATATAAAATGAATTCAATTGGCTGCAGTCAGTGATAAATGGGGTTACTCACACCCCCACCATTCAAGCATTCATAAAGTTTTAAAAATCACTCATGCGCCTATATATACCATCACATATACAGTTTTATTCAATTCATAAATTCAAATTCATATATATTACATTAATATGCAAGCAAACACTAGCCAACTTTCTCAGTCCCACCTCCCTATGGTAAACAGTCTGGCACACGCCACAACATATACCTATAGATTGATTCGCTGAGTAAACTTCGTTTTCTAGCATAAAATTGCACCAATCCCTATAGCACCTTTCCAATGTTAAAAAGTGTTTTTGCACCTTAAAAATGGCAATAATAGCCTTTCTTGTTCAAAAATCAATAAAAAAAATAAAATAACGTCCTGTGAGCTCACAAAGGTATAATTCATAAATCCAACAGGAAAAAGTTCATGTTCAATAGCTTGGATCTCGTCTTGCAAAGCTTTAGGCATACAATTTCATATACATCCACCAGGAGTAAAGTGGCTAATTCCGCATTCCTTGGTATGCAAATTAGATCTTGCAGGATTTTGTATAAGCAGATTGCATTTGCACAGACCTCTAGAAACAAAAAGCGTCCTGCAGAACTTTACAAAAGCAGAACTTTTCAAAAACAGATAATGTCCTGGCTAATTCCGCATTCCTTGGTATGCAAATTAGATCTTGCAGGATTTTATATAGGCAGATTGCATTTGCACAGACCTCTAGAAACAAATAGCGTCCTGCAGAACTTTACAAAAGCAGAACTTTTCAAAAACAGATAACGTCCTGCAGACTTTTCAAACTTCCATTTCTTTGCATAACATTCAAGCAAAATAGCGTGCTGCGGGTCCAAAGGACAGTTCAAATAACTCACGCAGCTTAAGGGGTAGATAACTGATTCCTTTATGCTTACGGTTCCGCTATGTCTTCTGGCAGCATGAGCCCCGGCCGGTGGCTCCCGTGTTAACCTGACGTCTGCCGCGGATGTTAAGCACTTTGCTGAAAAATCGTTCCTCAGATTCAATCTGGAACTGTAGAGGTGACGTCACCACTCCGACAACCCGGAGTGGTGACGTCACCTCTACAGTTCCAGATTGAATCTGAGGAACGATTTTTCAGCAAAGTGCTTAACATCCGCGGCAGACGTCAGGTTAACACGGGAGCCACCGGCCGGGGCTCATGCTGCCAGAAGACATAGCGGAACCGTAAGCATAAAGGAATCAGTTATCTACCCCTTAAGCTGCGTGAGTTATTTGAACTGTCCTTTGGACCCGCAGCACGCTATTTTGCTTGAATGTTATGCAAAGAAATGGAAGTTTGAAAAGTCTGCAGGACGTTATCTGTTTTTGAAAAGTTTTGAAAAGTTCTGCTTTTGTAAAGTTCTGCAGGACGCTATTTGTTTCTAGAGGTCTGTGCAAATGCAATCTGCTTATACAAAATCCTGCAAGATCTAATTTGCATACCAAGGAATGCGGAATTAGCCACTTTACTCCTGGTGGATGTATATGAAATTGTATGCCTAAAGCTTTGCAAGACGAGATCCAAGCTATTTAACATGAACTTTTTCCTGTTGGATTTATGAATTATACCTTTGTGAGCTCACAGGACGTTATTTTATTTTTTTTATTGATTTTTGAACAAGAAAGGCTATTATTGCCATTTTTAAGGTGCAAAAACACTTTTTAACATTGGAAAGGTGCTATAGGGATTGGTGCAATTTTATGCTAGAAAACGAAGTTTACTCAGCGAATCAATCTATAGGTATATGTTGTGGCGTGTGCCAGACTGTTTACCATAGGGAGGTGGGACTGAGAAAGTTGGCTAGTGTTTGCTTGCATATTAATGTAATATATATGAATTTGAATTTATGAATTGAATAAAACTGTATATGTGATGGTATATATAGGCGCATGAGTGATTTTTAAAACTTTACAACCAACCAAAATACTGTGTCAGCAGTACCAAAAATGCCTCTCTACTAATCTACTACCAGTTCTCCAAGTTGGATGAAAATCCAAGTAGGAGCTAACTACAGGTCCACATTTTGTGATTTTTTTTTCCCAGTCTCTTTATTGGTGCAGATACCATGCATGACACTGCAGCACAGTGTGTGGTACGACCTTCATGCATGAAAGTCCAGATAATTGCAGGTACCTGCTAGGTCTTCAGAGTCCTACCTTAAACTGCTGATGCAGGACAATAGTAAGGTTATCAAGTATGATGCCTTATCACCAGTGTCTGTTTTGCAATCCAACATGGTTTACTACAGTCTGTATTACTGCAGCTGTTGCATTCTTGCAGCAATTCTGGATTACTATTAAACATATTATGATTCTGGTACTACATTGCAAGTTGAATAAAACAATGGATGTGTATAGATATAAATACAATCCATGTTTAACTCTGTAAGACCACATGGAGCTCTGACAAACTGCTGAGCAGAACTGGATTTATTTCATACTGTATGTATTCTTGCTCAATTACCATAACAATTGTTCAAGTTGAAATTACTTGTCCATGTTTTGCATTTATCAGGCAAATATTACACAAGGGTGTGTGTGAAAGCTAAATGACACACCTGTGAAAACTCCTGCACCATCACACTCTAATGAACCAGCAGAACACATAGAATGCCTTCACTGAAGAATTCAAACTTCAGCAAAATTCCACCATAAAATGTTATTTAGTGAAGCGTGAAAATTTGTGAGACTGTGATATTGCTTACTCAGCACTTTATATAAATGTGTGTGTATATCTACCTACATATTTATACACACACCACCTTTCTAATTTTGGAGTCACTATCTTTCCTATTCACTTACATCCCATGAAAGGAGTCTGTCCTTCAAACTTTTCTTTTGTCTTATAATCCTCAATTCACCATTTGCAGCAATTACAGCCTTGTAGATCTGGGATTCCTAGTTACGAGTTACCAATTTGTTGTGGTAATCTGACAAGATTAAACTCGGCTGCTCGGTTTTCCGGCATGATATGCGACATGCATGTGAAGCCAAATGAGGTACAAAGGACAGATTTTCCCTTAACGTGAACCCCCAGACTAAAAATCTACTCAGCAGCACTGAAAAGGCTTGGTGTTTCTTTAACAGTTTCACAGCATCAGAACTTTGTTTCTCTTACCCAAGCCTCATTTTTAGCTGCACAGAAGAAAACTGCCCAGGCATTTTTCCCCCTGATGCTGTGCAAAGCATGATGGGATTTCTGATGTTGTTACTCTCATTCTGCTGTTTTGGTGCAATTTTAGTTTTTTTATTATTTTGAATTTGAGATCTGAAGCCTAGCGTGTGCAGCTTGGAGGGGTGATCAGGACACAGGACAGTTGGAACTGTGTCTCATGCTCCGTCACCTCCTTTCAACCAAAAAGATAGCTGCCCCCATGAAAAAGATGGCTGCCCTCATGAAATCACAAACATTTGCCTGTTCTTTTAAAACAGGGTGGGTGAGAGATTATATTGCCTGTCTATTTTAATTAACATAACTAATGTAACTTAATGACAGTATGTTTTTTTTTACGCTGAAGTTCCCCTTTAACCTCCCCGGCGTTCAGTTTCTGCTGGATTTCTGTTCAAAAAGCGATCCAATTCATTTTCATAACCTTTTTTGTAACTGTGTCAAGCAAGGATCTAGTATACATTTTGAGTACAATAAAGGCTTGAAACACAAAATGTAATCAAAACTAAATTCCAAAATTACCAAGTAAAGATAGCCAAGTATAGGTAGGTGTCAATAGTATAGGTTAGCTAGCTATATGTGCCCCAGTATAAGTTAGCCATCTATAGGTAAGCCTAGTATAGGTGCCCCCCACCACCTGCCTCCGTGCAGGGATCCCGGTGCTGTTACTAACCGTGCCTCTTTCCTGCATCACCCCGACCCCGTACAGCTATGGTACCCCCAGGGTCTCCTCTGTATGGAGCATCAGGACTCTGTGACATGACGTCACTTAAAGTGAACATCCGGACTAAAAATCGACTCAGCAGCACTGAAAAGGCTTTGTGTTTCTTTAACAGTTTCACAGCATCAGAACTTTGTTTCTCTTATACAAACCTCATTTTTAGCTGCACAGAAGAAAACTGCCCGGGCTGTTTTCCCCTGATGCTGTGCAAAGCATAATGGGATTTATGATTTTGTTGTTCTCTTTCTGCTGTTTTGGTGCAATTTTTTTTTTTTTACATTTTGAATTTGACATTTGAAGCCTAGCGTGTGCAGCTCAAGTGGAGTAAACATCAGTCAATTATCTGAGCAACTGGATACCACAAGAAACTTTCATTTCTTATTGTGGAAAAGCTTACCACAGGAAGTAGTTATGGCAAAATCTATATCTGCTTTTACGAGGGCATGGATGCTTTCCTTGCATTGAAGGAGATCCGTTGCTATAATTACTAGGTAATTCCCAGTGGCAATAATCAATGGGTTTTCTCTGTTTGCCACAGGGAGTCGGGAAGAAATTGTCTCCCTTTTAAGACTAATTTGCCCAATCCTTTTAAGTTTTTTGTCTTTCCTTTTGATCAACTGGGATATGTGAGGATGCAGGTGAGCATTGTGAAATTTTTTTTTTTTCTTCTGGTTGAACTTGCTGGACAGATGTCTTTTTTCAACCAAACTATGTAACTATGATAATACTGTGCTCTCACTCCACTGCTAGCCGGCATTCACCATACAAATATTTGTTTCATCCACTTCATTATTGTGTAGTTCATGCAAATATATTTAGGACCGATCCCTGACAGGAAACGAAGGTTCTCTCCTATTTACATACACTTCCTGTTACATCACACTGGTGCATGTACATTTGTATTATCATATGACAAAGCATATATGGTACATATTGCTGCCATTAGCTTTCCATACGTGTATCTTAGGGCTGATTTATATTTCAGAAGCCTAACAAATACATACTCATGTGAGTATATAGTTTCCTATTAGGGTCATACTTTACATGATATTGGTGTCACAGCTAATACCAAAAGAATCTGTCATACTATTTATTAGCAGTCTCTTTGTTTTTATTACTTGTATACTTTTTTTGGATACTAAGGGCTATTTCACACCAGTGCCGATTTCTGGTGTTTTGACGCAAAGTCAATACTTTGCATTAACCAAGGTAAAATGAAAGCCCATAGACTTTCATTTTACCTTTCGCATCTAACGCAGTGTTTTGGCGTGGTGCGGTACGACGCAGCCGGGAGCTTTTAATCGTCTGGCGCCAGTGTTTTCCCGCTGGGTAAATTAGAACTACTGCCACTAATCAGCGTCTCACCCAGGGCTGTGGAGTTGGAGTCAGAGGAGTTGGAGCAATTTTGAGTACCTGGAGTTGGTGGTTTTATAAACTGAGTCGTCGGATGATTTTTGTACAGACTCCACAGCCCTGGACGCACCGCAACATCCTGACGTCGCCGCAGATCATAACGCTTGCAGGAAATCGGCTCCTGCAAGCGTTGTGTAATGTGAATGAGCCTTAATAAAAAGTTTAATAATCTCATTTTGACATTATGAATGCAATGCAAAATCACTGCCTATACATCCTTTGTTTTGTGTTTCAGGAAGAAGGACTGAGCAGACATTACATGATAGGAAGAGGATCAAAGAAAACATTTCAGTGCTATTGATCAACTTTTCTGGCAAAGCCAAAGGATTGCTTTATTGGAAATATACAACCTTTCTTTAAACATGCAATTTGAAAGAGAGTGCTCCTGCAAATCATTTTGCTCTATCTGAAAATAAGGTAAAATAAGCTGTTCAGTTTCTAGATTATGAAAGATGACACACAAGTCTGCTTAATAGAATTCAATGGGTAGTTTCATAAATTCTTACTAACAGCATTCCAGTTACCTATGTGCTATTTTTTCAATGTAAAGTTAGTCTACAAGCATGGCACTCCTTTCATAAATAAAATGTGCTCCACCTCACGCATGATTAATAAGTGTACAATCAGCTACTGGATGCCAGTCTAGGCTGGTATACTGATAACATTTAAGAGGAACAGTAATGAAAACAACACTATGAATACAATCGCTTTTTTTTATTTTTTTTACAATATTAATTTGTAGATTATTTATTCAGTGTTTGTAAAATCTTTTCCCTTTATAAAAACTTTCCTCATCCTGATTTGCATTCAGTAACTTATCACTGGTGGTGACATCTGTAGTCCTGGCAGGTGTATCTCAGCAGAATGTTTGTTTCTGAGAATTCTGTCTATAGTTCTCTTAACCCACGACCTCATTGTCACTGAAAAGTGATTGCGCGTTCATGTGTGCGCTCCTCTGCGGCACCCCCGGATGCACTCCAATCCTCCCTCCATGCAAAATGATTGTTTTAAAATATCTATTTTGCACTGAAAAGTGCAAAAAAGCATGTTTTACAACATTCGTTTTGCATTAACTAGTAACTGCAGCATTGCGATTTCTATGAGATCATGAAAGTGCTGCATGCAGCATTTTCAATTGCATTGAAGTTGTTTTCCTGCAGATCAAAAAATTAGTATTTGATAGCCTTTGTTCAACCTCATTACCTTTCCCAGATGCCCCTAAGTTATTAGGCATCCAGTTGTCTGGGATCTTAAAGAGAACCTGTAACAAAAAAAAAGCTCCCCTGGGGGGTACTCCCCTCGGGAGGGGGAAGCCTCAGGGTCCCAATGAGGCTTCCCCCTCCCCTGCAGCTGCAGGCAGTCCAGCACTGGCTCCCCCGAAGTGTCCCAGAATCCTCCCTCGACAAGCCTAACAAGCGCAGATTTATTTACCTTTCCTGGCTCCAGCGGGGGCGCTGTTGCGGCTATCCGCACGGAGATAGGCGAAAATAGCCGATCTCTGTTAGGTCCGCTCTACTGCACAGGCGCAATGGAGCGACCGGACAGCGATCGGCTATTTCCACCCATCTCCGAGCGGAGAGCCAATCCTGCGCTGGAGCCGGGAAGGTAAATATTTACATCCCCGCTGTTCAGGGAGCTTCATCATCGCCGCCACCGTGGGACCGAGCAGGAAGGGGGAAGCCTCAATAGGATCTGGGGGCTTCCCCACCCCAGGTGAGTACCCCCAGGGCAGGTTTTTCTCATTACAGGTTTTCTTTAAAGATCCGATCCGCCATGATGGTCGTTATAGTCACATGATGCTTAGCGATTTCTGCGTGATTGCGCACCTGTACCCATGTCGCGAGATTGCGTAAAAGACAGTCATCGCTCAAAAAGAAAAAAAAAAAGCTCGGTCGTCTGAAAAAAATGTCTGAAAGATCACGGGGTGGGTATGCAGCTTTATCACTGAATGGTCCCACAAGGGTAATTCACTAGGGGTTTGGGGGAAATGACAAGGATCTTGGCTTAGAAAACCCATTGTAGATTAACAAAGATCCATTATATACGTTTTACAGG
Source organism: Hyperolius riggenbachi (assembly GCF_040937935.1). Classification (NCBI taxonomy): domain Eukaryota; kingdom Metazoa; phylum Chordata; class Amphibia; order Anura; family Hyperoliidae; genus Hyperolius; species Hyperolius riggenbachi. Next base: position 258,668,046 of record NC_090650.1, read on the forward strand.
GCATGCATTTTTATTATATCAGATGTACAACCATCATTTTCTAATGATCTAGTTGGTCAGAGGTCCCCCCCCCCCCCCCCCAATAAAAATAAAATAAAATAAATAGGAATACAGGAAGAAAAGGGACCCAATACAGAAATAATGAAGAAAACAAATACACAGAGAAGAAAGTTTTCTGCAGAAAAAAAAATATGGTTATCCTTTAACGAATTAAGCATACTGTAATAGCATGAGCTATAATTCTTTCCTGATAAGGTATAGGTTAAAAATGCTAATATGCGTTGGTTACATTGCAGCTCATTTTTCTTATAGGTAAAATAATTAGGTTAAATGTGGCCATCATAAATCACACACTGCACACTTCCTCGTCCGCTGTACAGATGACTATCAAAACTGGAGATGTCTAACAACGTACCCCTGACAATAGACACAAGAATGTAATATCAGATATCAGGCAGATTTATCAATCATTCCTGCACTCCTTCCTTGCATTACCTCTACAATGGAGCAAATGAATCATTAGTCATAGCACCGAGGATTAGGAATCAAAAGTAAAATCTGCTCCAACACGTTTCAACTTCCAACAGAAAAGGCTAAATTCTGAAATGCCAAGGTCACTTTCTTCCTTGTGTAATTACAGGGCTGGAATTGGATTTTTATGCAAACAGGTTAAGTGATAGACCTGAAACACTGGCTGAAGCCAATCCTTAGTGACCTCTGAATTAGATTAGATTTGCCGTCACAAAAATATATGCATTGGATTGCTGTAATGTTTTAAAGCCCAATCTACACAATACGATTCTTTGTAAGATTCGATTACGATTCTATTTATGATCCGATTAAATCCGTCATGTCCGATCGGGATTCGATTCAATTCGATTTGCCATTGCAAAACAATGGCAAATCGAATGGAATGAAATTGAATCCTGATCGGACATGTCTGATTTAATCGGATCGTAAACAGGATCATAATCGAATCGTACAAAGAATCGTATCGTGTAGATGGGGCTTAAGATATAGTTAACTAAAATATTGCAGAATTTGAAATTAATCAAGAAATTAATCAAATGATTTCATGTAAGAAGTCTACAGTAGGCACATGGTGGGTCCTATGTACATATGGTAATAGGCTCCATGTAACCTGATCCAACCATAATCAAATAATCACGTATGTCACACAATACCAGTAATACATGGAAGGAGATTTTTTTCTCTTCCCAACAGTCCCAGGTAATCTAACTTGTTTACCTTGCAGATCGGTCTCCCTTTAGAGGAACGTTAATGAAGGATTGAACTTCATTCCAATCAGTAGCCCCCTTTCCCATGAGAAATCTTTACTTTTCTCAAATAGATCATAAGGTGGGTCTGTATGGCTTGTATTGTAGTGAAACCCCTCCCACTGTACGATGTCATGACCTAGGTCCTGAAAGTTTTTACAAAGCTTTTACAAAGGGTAAACACTGACTAAATAATCTATAAATGAATACTGTAAACAAAAAGCAGTTTTATTCATGATGTTATTTTCACTACAGTTCCTCTTTTCCCCACTGTGGTCACTGAATGCTCCAAACCTATGAAGGCCATCTGACACATGGCTTCTGGTTAAAGGAAGCATAAGTGGGTAGCAGCCATGTGAATTAAAGACGCTCCGCTTATCTTACATTATTTAGCGGTGATCTTGTACGACAAATCTGGAGGATATTTTCTGTCAATATCCCGGAAATTAAACCTGCAGAACATAGGACCAGGGGCCTATAAAAGCCTTTCAGTAAAGGTGTGTAGGAGGTTTTCTCCTTACATCATGATCAGAGTACCGCTTTAATGTTTGCTTGATCGAGAGGAAGCAGTCACCCTTGAATTGTACTAGACCTAACAAAGATCTGTTGTATTTGCCTAGCTCTCGGATTCATTGTAGTTTGTCATCGGTACAAGTTTACAGCCAGCAAAGGGCTACCTAAATTACCAAGACATGTCTCCCCGGTTCACCCGAGTCATTTGTGGTATTTGTGTACACAAATCTCTTGCGGAGTGTGTTTTGAGAAAAACAGTGAAGCTTCCTTTGGCTGTATTTGATCAATGATTACACCAGTTCCCACGCCTTGGTAAAGAATTTCCATAAACCGCACTGGCGCTGATGGCTAGTATCGGATAGGGCAAATACATGTCTTATAGTTCCGCAAGATGAGGTACAATGTGAGAGTTACAGAAATGTTCAAGTTTAAATGGGGGCTTTTGGGGTGTACAGATTTAGACCAAAACAAGCTTGACCAGGCAGAAGGCACCATTATTGAGCCATGTCAAGGAAGATTTAGCCTGAATGTAGACAAGGGTTTACAAGTGTATTTGAGGTCATAATAAGCACACCTGTAGGTCTCTACTTGCAGGCATAACATTGACAATATTGCCAGTTTGGTCTTGTTTGGGACATGACGGGTTTCTTTTGATGAGGAATACGGATATTGAAATAATTGATTTGTAGAGCATGGCCAATGGCCAATTCCTGTTTTGCATGTGTAAATCATTTTGAGCCAAACTGCTCTATCCTCGGTTAACTCTTATCTCAGGACTGTTTGCTGTCCATGTTTGCATAGGTTGCATAACATTTTGTTCGGTATAGTTGTTCTTTGTATCCTGTATACACACTTTATATGTTTGTTAAACACATGGCAACATATTCCAAAGACCATAGCACAGTCTCATAAAATATTTAAAGCACAATTCTTGGCACATCTACTTTCACCTGGGTACAGTCTATACACATTCATGTTCTGCAGTTGAAGTCATGATATTGTTTAACATCCATGCCCAGTGCTAGCAAGCCATGCTATCATCACACTTTTCAAAAGAAAAAATAAATAAATCCATAACTACATATGGCCACATTACCACTGTACGATTTGCCCTTTGCCCATTTCCAGCACACAGGATGTGTCTGATTGCTGTCGCCTTTGCCGTTTTGTCCTGAGGACAGGATTATGACAGTGTGTATGTCTCAGAGGGAGAAGGGACAAGAGTCGGTTTAAGGACCACTATCGTGTAAAATTAAAATGCTTATGTGCAGTTGTCCCAGAGTAAAATGCACTATAAATTACTTTTTTCTATGTTGCTGTCACTTACAGTAAGGAGTAAAAATCTTATGGGTTTTGGAATAGTCCATCTCCTCATAGGGGGTTCTCAGGGTTTTTATTTTCAAAAGCACTTACTGAACGACAGTTATTCAGTCCAGCTATCAGAAAAGTGTGCAAATGAGTGGGTAGGCTTTCTGGAATCCTTATACAGCTCCTTTCCATAAAGTGCTTTTCTAAAGAATAAATTAAATCCTAAGAATCCCTGGTGAGGAGATAGAGTAGTCCAAAAACCTGTCATATTTTACTGCCTTTTTAGAAGTGAAAGCAACACAGGAGAAAAGTAATTTATGGTGCATTTTACTCTGATAAATGTACATTGTATATGAATATAATTTAAATTTTACATTTTTTTTCGCACTAGTGGTCCTTTAACCACTTTACCCCCACGCGTACGAATTTCTCCGTCCCTTTTTCCATCCTTTCACCACCAGGGATGGAGAAATCCATACTTTCCGCGCTCCCGCTCGCTCTAGCGCGCACTCCCGCTTGTAAACACGCCGCCGGCCGTTCGCCCGGAGATCAATGAACGGGAAAATCCATTCCCGATCGTTGATCTCAGCCCCGCAATGATCCGCTGCTTCTCTGATAAGCAGCGCGATCATTGTGAAAAAAAAAAAAAACTTTCACAGCCTCCTAGTACTTCCGGAAGGACGCTTGCAGGTCGCATTAAACAAAAAGTTACTGTTGCCATCTTGTGGCCAAATAGTAAAACTACACCCTAAAGCATTTTTCACATACAAATAAATTAGTTTTACACAAAAAATTAACTCATTACCTCCCACACTCCCCAATTTTTTTTTTTTGTAATAAAAAAAAAATTACAATTAAAAAAAATACATTAATAGTTACCTTAGGGACTGAACTTTTTAAATATTTATGTCAAGAGGGTATAACACTGTTACTTTATAAACTATGGGTTTTAATTACAGTAGCATGCATTATTTAAAAACTATAAAGGCCGAAAACTTAAAAATAATAAAACATTTTCCCACATTTTTTCCTATTTTCCCATTAAAACACATTTAGAATAAAATCATTCTTGGCATAATGTCCCACCTAAAGAAAGCCTAATTGGTGGCAAAAAAAAAAACAAGATATAGTTCATTTCATTGCGATAAGTAATAATAAACTTATAGACGAATGAATGGAAGGAGCGCTGAAAGGTGAAAATTGCTCTGGTGGTCAAGGGGTAAAACCCCTCATTTGGGAAGTGGTTAAAGAGTCTGAAGTGTAATAAAAAAACAAACAAAATAACCCAAAAAACAACAACCCACAGATACTGGCTCCTCCGTTCAAATCCCCCGCCGCGGAACACGCGAGAAAGCGGGCTAGCACATGGACGGTACAGAGCCGCCCATTTTCGGGAGCAATCGGGCTCTTGAAGACTTTCGTAGCCTCCCACAGCCTTAAAGAGCAGTCATCGACTCATCAGTCGAAAACTGCTAACGGGGAAGCCAGCCCTGGAACATTGGGGCCAGGAGAGGAACAGGAAGGCTCTCTATAGCAGGGCTTTTCAACCTGTGGTACATGTACCACCAGTGGTACTTTGCTGTTGGCCGGGTTTGCCTGCCATTTAATTGCCTGTCTGCCACTTATCCTGGTCCCGTCCTGCCTCCGCAAACTTCAGCTCCCCCTCACTTGATACTTATGCAATCTGTAGGCTAGCAGTCTAGTTTTAATCCTTTTCCTGACCAATGCCTCCTGCTTTTCCCCTCCCATATGCTCCCCTTTTATTAAAGTGTACCTGTAAGAAAAAATGTACCTGGGGGATACTTACCTCAGGAGGGGGAAGCCTCTGGCTCATAAAGAGGCTTCCCCCTTTTTCCTTGGTAAAGGGGATCAAGCACTGGGACCCCCTAAAGATCTCCTTGCCGGCATGTGCACATGCGCAGTAGCGGCTTTCCACTAGGGTCTGGTGGAAACAGCCAAGCCTGATCGGGTCCAATCTACTGCAATGGCACACTGGTGGTACTTGAAAAATTTCAGGTGATAAAAGTGGTACAATTAGTGAAAAAGTTGAAATGCTTTGCTCTATAGTACCCAGAGCCTTCCCTCTCCTTAGAGGAGGTTTTTTTTCAATTACGCCCTTAATTAAATGAGGACTGAATGTGTCATTATTGTCATTATGATTGAAGCTGCACACATACCGGTAAATGCTGTTGTGTGGTTTTTTTTTTTTAAATAAGTTTAGAATGAAGTACTAATATTCAGCCCATCGCATGAGCTCACATCCACCAAAAAGATTTGGTTATTCAGGCTGGAGTTAAAAAGAAAGGAAATAGTGCTGAATAACAGCTGAAACATTCTGCTACACCGAAGAGGACATGTGCTGCTTAGATGAACACAGGGGCAGCAAGATGCACTCCTCTATTGCCTCAGCATCTCTGACTCATCAATGCCAGATAATTCAAGGCATAGCTACTGGCCATCATTGTAAAAAAAATACTGGAAAGCAATAATATGTCTGGGCCACAAAAAGATTATACAAGAGTAACAGAAGGAGCCTTATCAAAGTTTTATTATGGGATCTTATGAAGTGTGGACACAACATTGTTGTCCAGTCTTGCCAACTACAGTCTTCTCATGAAGAAAAGCATATTGATATGTAACCTGCAACCGGTATAGTCATCCATTGCCCTATTAATTATCAGAAATGTAATTTACAAGCTGATTGCTCTTGTTCTGTAAAAAAAAAAAAAAAAGCTGGTTACGGGTTGCTCATTTGATAGAAATCAATTGGTATTTGGCATAACTGCAAATTCACGTATGACAGGTAGATTTTCTGTCTGTCTGTTCATGGGTGACTTTCAGTATGTCACTCCACCTTGAATGCAATTAGTTATGCAAAGTAGTGGCAATACAGAGGCTATGGTAACACTAAGGCTAGTTTCACACTGGCCGGTTGCACCTGTAAAAATAGGATCACAATGTAACAGAGGGGAAAATCGCATTGTGCATTACAAGTGCAATGCGGCATATGAAGAGAAGCAATCAGTACATGAAAAGTATGCTTCCCTGAAACTGTAAACAATGACTAAACATTTGTAAAGCGCTTTTCTCCCGTAGGACCCAAAGCCCATAAGCTTGTCTCAGATCAGTACATAGTGATGTGTACAGGGAAAAAAAAGTTATGTGGTGTCTTTTCAGTTTTCATTTAAATGTGTCCAGAGATGGAGCAATCTTGATTAGATTTGGAAAGGCATTCCACAGGGTATGGGCTACATGAGAGAAAGCTCTGGCTCCAAAGGTTTTTAGTTGAACTCTGGTGGTGGCTTGTTAACAGTCTTGTGTCAGCATTCTGTACTAGCTGCAGGCAGTGTAGGTCTTTACTTGGAAGGGCTGCATAGAGGGAATTGCAATAGTCCAGCCGTGATGTGATGAAGGCGTGAACTAGGTTTGGAATATCCTCTGAAAGAAGGAGGTGCTTCATATTTGAACAGTGTCTGGTACTGCACAGCATGCCTTGTGTTACTCTAGCAGATTCTGCCACACCGTACCCCTAAAACACTTATGTGAAGGGCTCATTACAATATACTCGCATCACGTTTGCTATGCGATTATAGTGACCGGCACATTGCAATGTGTCCGTTCGAAAAATAGCCCAGCACTTTCCAAACTGAGAAGAACGAGCATTACTCAGTAATGAAGCCTCATAAGGCTAGATTTAGTACAATGACAAGATGACCTTAAAAAAAGTGCAAGCAAGCAAATATGCCTATGTAGGATGTACATCACATTGTCGGCAGAAAGGAAGAAATGTTTATAGTAAAATAAGAGCCTATAACTGCACATGCGTCAGTCAGATAATAGTTGATTTATCACCAAATGCGGAGGTTTTTCCATTTACATACTCTTGTATACACAGTCTGGAGTACAGTCTGTCGCGCTAAAACTACTGCATTGTGTTGCTGTTCCTGAATTAAAATGTCATTCAGCTTTGCAATGCTAATTTGTTACAATTAGCAGCATAACAATTGGTCTATAATAGAATTCAAGCATATTTATCGCATAACAAAATAAATTAAATTAGAACTAAACTTTCAAAATCAAATTGCTCCCCATATAGTCAATCCTCCGTTATGCTGGGAATACACGACTCGATAGATTATTTCCAACATGTCCGATTTCCGTACCCTTTGTTTCACTGCTGGATTCTGCATTCAAGACAATGCAAAAAGATAACAAAAACGAGCAGAAGATAAGAGAATCGCTTGCAGAATCGAGCGAGGAATCAATCGAGCGGCAAAATCGAGCCGTGTACGCCCAGACGTATGTAAAAAATATTCTATGGGAGTAACAGGGCTGTGGACCACAGATAGCAACCACAACAGAGGTATCAGAGGTTTGCTGAGAGACGGAGATCGATCCACCAGCAGGAAACAATGACTACAATATGCATACTCCCAGAAAGCTTTATAGGCAATCCCGGCAAAAATGGTAGGCAGAAAAGAACAGAGAGGCACTCATGGGAACTGCACCTGGTGTACTATGCTTCGATCATGGGAGAAATTTTAAGGTTATGCTTGCACATTATTGGTTGTCAGTATCAGGCAACTATTGGTAGGGTGTCAATGGAAGATATTCTTCCAATAGCTTGTCTGCTAGGTTGCCACCCAGGGCTGTGAAATTGGAGCTGAAGCAATTTTGGGTACCTGGATTCTGAGTTGGGGTCAGTGGTTTCATAAACTGAGGAGTCGAATGATTTTTGTACCAAAGCCACAGCCCTGATAAGTAATAGACTGAGGAGTCAGATCCATTTTAGGTACCTGGAGTCGGAGGTTTCATAAACTGACAAGTCGGAGTCGGATGATTTTTGTACCGTCTCCACAGCCCTGTTACCATCAATAAAGTTGTTTGCAGCTTCGGAAACACCATCTATCTTGGGGTTAGGAGACTATGTGGGATTTTGGTAGGGGTCAGGATTGGTTGTTTAGACTCTTAAATTCTGGGGTACTACAAAACTGCATGGGCTATGAGAGGTGACCATTGTGATAAAACAACTGAAAGAATAAACAATCACTGGAGGATGTAGCAAGGAAATGAGCAGCGCTACTTAAAAACAGACTAGTGCCTACCTGCAAAAGAGTGCAAGCCCCACTTGTGGGGTCGAATACACACCGAGCATACACATGACCTGTCTATGACTGGAGGATGTTGGTTTCCTGTAACAGCTTGCATGCAACCTATTAAGTACTCGTACCTCCCACTGCGAAGAAGTCAATCCTCCATGGGAGGGGCCTACCACTAACTAAATCCTAACCTATGTACTAATTTAATTTGTTTTTGGTCAGCTGCTCCCACTTAACAGCCATGCTTTTGGTGTATATGCAGAGCTTCTGTTTGGGTTCAAGGTGCGTTTGTAGTTCCTGGGGGGGCTCAGCGCATCTCTGATTGGAGGCCATTCGGAGGCGGCCTGGTGTTGCGCTGATCCACCTTTTGCGCAATCACTGGAGGATGGCTTACCTACAGTATTGATAGGATATTTGAATGATGAGATACTGTCAGAAAAAATATTAAAATTTATTCACAATGGGCATGATTCACAAAGCTTTTTCACCTGGTTCCTTTACTTTCACCTTATCTATGTTAGTTTTTTAAGCTCCCAAAGACCAAAAATATAATATAATTAAGGTAAAAAAAGTCATATTGAAATTAGGTTAATCAGGAACAACTTATTTCAAGTGATTTATGTTGCTTGCAAATGTGCTGAAAGGTTATTTTTATTAATAAGGTAAGAAGTCATTTATGAGAAGTTTTGTGAATGGAGCCCATTGTGTTTTGCTGGACACTGGTGGCTTCTTCAGGGACAAAAAGACTTCCACCTGAAAAAGCCAACAGTGTCTGCCGTAATTGTTTTGACGTAAGTAATGTTTTTCGACCAATAACTTATCTATTCATTTTTTTTCCTTTCCCGACTGGAGGTAAGCCATTCCTTCCACCAATATTTTTGAAGATTAGTATTCAATAATTTGAGCAGTTATTGTTCCATTTAAAGAGGAACTGCCGTGAAAATAACAATGAAAAAAAGTGTTTAATTTTTACATAATTATTTATAAATGATTTTGTGTTTTCCCATCTTTCCTCTCCCTGATTTACATTCTGACATTTATCACAACGACATCTTTAGTGCTGGCAGGTGAAGTCTGTGAAAGGAAATGCTGCTTTGTTTGGCAGTTGGAAACAGCTGTTATTTCCCACAATACAACAAGACTCCCACAGTGTGATGTCAGTACCTAGGTGCTGCCGCCAAATAGACCAGCAGGGCTGCTATGAAACTGGTATTGCTTAAAAGGAAATATGGCAGCCACCATATACTTCCCACCAGGCCCGGATTTACATTACAGGAGCCTATAGGCACAGATATTTTGGCACCTAAGACTTCACCCTCTATGAACGTACAAACCCCCGTTGAATCGCACTGCAAGTGTGCTGGCTGGCCCAGCTGCCACCTCTCTCTTACGTCACTTGCCCGTTATAGGTACCAGTAGTTACAGGTGCCCCTTAGAATCAGAATCATTTATTTCGCCAAGCATGACAGGATCATGCCCGGAATTGGGTTTGGCACGTACAGAGCTCAGCATCTACAAAGACATGACAATAGTGCAATATACAAGAGACATACAGTACATGATAAAGCATTTAACAAGATACTGCAGATAGTGATGACAGGTTATGAGGGCTGAGCCCATGAGGGCAGCTAGTGCCATAAGTTCCAGAATGTCTGTGACAGGACCAAGTCTGTGAACCTAAGGAGGATGGGGTGGAGGTGAGACGTGGGTGGAGTTCTGGAGGTTGACTGCAGAAGAGAAAAAAAAAAAAAAAGTTCGCATGCCTCGTGGTCCTGGTGGGGATGCCCCGGAATCTACGCCCTGAAAGCAGGCGACTGAGTAGCAGTGGCCAGGATGAGAGGGGTCCTTGGCTATCTTCAGCGCCCTAGTGCGAAGTCTCGAGTTGTAGAGTAGGTCAAGTGGAGGGAGGGGTTTCCCGATGATTCTCTCTGCTGATCTAATGACTCTCTGGAGTTTTTGTCTTTAGCTGACGGAGGAACCAGAGTACCAGACCAGGATGAAAGAGCAGAGAATAGATTCTGTGGTGGCAGAGTAGAATTTTGTGAGGACCTGATGGGGCATGCCAAACTTTTTCAGCTGTCGGAGGAAGAAGAGCCTTTCTGGGCCTTCGCCACGGTGGAGCTGGTGTTAGCCTTCCATCTCAGGTCATTTGAGATGGTGGTGCCCAGGAGGCGGACACGGGGAACTATCGTCACTTCAGTGCCGTCGATGTGGATTGATGATAGTGAGGGGGCATGCTTCCTGAAATCGATAATCATCTCCAGTCTTTACTGCGTTAAGGACCAGACTGTTCTCCCTGCACCAGTGACAGATTCTTTCAACCTGCTGATGATAGGCACTCTGGTCGTCATTGGTGATAAGGCCAACGATAGTGGTGTAATCTGCAAATTTGAGTCCGCTGTGGATCTGCAGTTGTTCGTGTAGAGAGAGAACAGCATTGGAGTCGGGATGCAGCCTTGTGGAGCCCCCATGTTCGTGGACCTTGGTTGGGAGGAAATGTCACCCAGCTTAAGGTAGCCAGAGGTACAATCAGTATTAAGTAGCTAGAGGTGCCCCTGACTGAACGGAGATCTCATCAGTGGAATGCCGAAAGCAGGGTGAGTTACCTTTCATTTACGTTCTGCTCGGGACTCTGCATAAGGAAGGAAGGAAGGAAGGAAGGCGCTAGGGGAGAGGAGCGAGCAGCCTTTCCATCATCAGGCGCCTGTAGGCATGTGCCTACAGTGCCTTATGGTAAATCTGGCCCTGCTTCCCACTCTAGTTGTCATTTAACAGCCTGAATTGGATCCAGTGTTCAAGTTAGGCCTGAAAGATAAATCAAATTTAAATCGAAATTGTGATCACCAAGCTTACAATTTCGGAATCGTCAAAGTGGCAATTTCTGCGATGACGTTATTTCCACATGGGGGAAGGTTGAAGAAAAGTTATTATACTTGCAATAAATTAGATCAGCTGTGCTTTAAAGAAACTGTGTCCAATGAAACGTGAAACTGTGTCCAATGAAGTTAAGGGCTATGTTCCACTACAAACAGCGAAAAGCAATTGCAATCCACAAGTGATTCTATAGCGATCTTTTAATATGTATTGGTTGCCCTGTAACCAACCACATTTACAATTCTGAGGAAAAGAAAAAAAAATTCAGATCGCTCAGTGAGCTCGTCCCCAGGATTACACATAGCTTGCTTATTGCTAGCTCGTCAACAGTCAGCTAATGTCCAAAAAGCGCTTGTAGAAGAACTAAGCCCTAGGGTTGCTTTCTTGCAGACGTAAAAACCTTTCTACAGTGCATGTTTTTTTTACAAAAAACCAAAACAAAAATATTGTATTGCTTATCCTTCCTTGACAAAGTGGATCTGCAAGGGCCCCAAAACAGTTGCTGATGTTCACATTGCTTATGCAATAAAAGGTTTATAACCAGACATTTGGTGTGCGGGTTGCAACTATACCATTGATCTGTGTATGGGTTACTGAACACTGTGTATGTGGCACACATATCAAGATACTAAAATAACTTTCCTACCCAGCATGAATGGCTACTCCTGCCCTTTCAGATTATTCAGTGAAATAAATTAGAATTTATTTATGTACCCTTTACATGTAAGTTAGATGCTTTTACAATTTTAAATTATCTCCTGACATGAACAAAATAGGTATGTTTACATCTGTCCAGTAGATGGCAGTAAATTACCAACTATGACTATGATTTTCATTATCCATTTGATGTAAGTCAGATTCAGTAATAGGATTATATTGATATTAAAAAAATCGCCTTATTTTTTTCCTCACACTGAACACTTCATCCTGAATTTCCTGAACTGCTTCTTTGAAACCAACAAATGATAAATGCTTTGTGCTGCACAGTTGGTGCATTGCAAAAGCGCTTGTTTTTGTAGCGTAAATGTAATCCATAGTTTTAAAAAAAAGCTGCATTTTTTTTAATACTTTAAAGGCTGGGCTTTGTCCAAAGCCTTTCCAATCAAGCAGCAGAATTCCACATGCATGATTTCTGTAGCCCTCAAATGTAATCGCCATACTGATATGACCGATGCGTTTTAAAAAGCTCATATTTAATATTGGGTTTTGCAATCCTTCTTACTTCATGGAATATGATTATTGTCAGTTGCAAACAGGATTTTGCCCTTTCTTTCACATGTGGATTTAGGGCAATAAACCCCCCTAGTTCAGGCACTTTTCCATAGCTGTATTTCATAATAATGCCCATTCAAAAAGTGCCTTTAAAATTAAATGCTTTGTTTTTGAAATATAAGAATCTACAAAGTCCAGGCTGCAAACTGTCATTTCTGGTAGAGTCTGCACCAGCGACAGCATGCTGCGGATTTGTGCATTTTCAGGGTTTGCAGAGCTCTGCGGTTAATATTTTGCGTTTGTGATTTTTCATATTGTGGCAAAATATATTGTAGTTAAAACCGTGTTTGTTGGGCAGAAAAAAAAGCAGAAAGCTGTGTAATTTAAAATAGCAGGGAAACATACAAATGAAGAGTGATTCCTGAATAGGCACAGCTTAGATCAACATGTTAAATGTGGCTATAGCAACACCCAGGTGGAAATTTGGGCACCGGCGGCATCCAATATCGGTAGTAGGTGGGGCAAATATCACTGTGCCTTTCTTTTACATGTACTCTGGAAAAAGGCATTGTTTGAGAGTGAAGATTTAAGTTGTGAGGCGTAATTGCTGATTAGAACACAGCCTATTTTTGAAAAGCTCTTTGAAGGCCTCTGGTTAGCCAGCCTGTGACCAGAGAGAGAGAGAGAGACACTTAAGCCGCATCTACACGCGTAGATGCGGCCGCGATGCTCCTTATCAATCGAGCCGCTGATGCGGCTCGATTGATAAGATCCGACAGGACGGATCTCCGCACCGCCGATTCCCTGCTCAATCCCCGCGAGGGGACAATGGCAGGGAATCGTGCGGGAGATAAGCGGCGCCAGCGGGGACGAGCGGGGAATCGAATGCGGGGCACGCGCGGCGAGTGGGGACGCGGCGGGCACGCGGAAGAGGCGATCCGGCGGCTAATCGAGCCGCCGGATCGCTACAACCTCTCATAGTGTAGACGGGGCTTTAAGCGATTAGCCGCCGGATCGCCTCTTCCGCGTGCCCGCCGCGTCCCCGCTCGCCGCGCGTGCCCCGCATTCGATTCCCCGCTCGTCCCCGCTGGCGCCGCTTATCTCCCGCACGATTCCCTGCCATTGTCCCCTCGCGGGGATCGAGCAGGGAATCGGCGGTGCGGAGATCCGTCCTGTAGGATCTTATCAATCGAGCCGCATCAGCGGCTCGATTGATAAGGAGCATCGCGGCCGCATCTACGCGTGTAGATGCGGCTTTTCTGATATTTTTATATTGTGTGAACAGAGGCCCCCCTTTCCCCCCTATGCCATCTAATGATCCGGCATGCCATCCCCACTGTTCTTCAACACACCCCACCCGCCAAAAGTTGCTGTGTCGTGTGGTGCATCCTGTCTCTCATCCCTGCAAATTAGCCTGTAGGCTAATGACACATCTGTACAGAAACTGTCACTCAAGGGATAGTGTCACAATCCCAGCAGGCGACAGTAACAGCAACCGGAGCACATTTTGTGTGTGTTTTTTTTTAAAAATTAACCTCTCCATAAGTGAAATACACGCCATAGGGGGTGCAGGGGTTGGGAGGGCATCCGTACTTACCAATGGGCTACTGCTCCTCTGGCCTCCCCAATCGTATGGCATTTGCCATATTCTCATCCCGACTGAAAACATCTGGAGGATTTTTAAGCTCCCGGTGGTGTCATGCGCACGTGAGAGAGACACCTCTGGAAGTTTCAAAATCCTCCAGATATTGGCTGTCGGGTTGAGAAGATGGCAAATGCTGTATGAGCCGGGGGGCCAGAGGTGCAGCAGCCAGTTTTTGCAGACGGCAAAAACGAAACTACCTGGCAGTGGGGGACCGGAGGAGCCATGAGTGACTGCGAGGGCACAGGATGGCTGCAGGGGGCTGGTAGATGCCCCAGGTAAGTGAAACGCATGTTTTTTTTGTTTTTTTTTAGAGTTAAGGTTCACTTTAAAGAGGACCTAAACTTATGCATAGGAATGAAGGAAAACACAGAACAACTAACCCAGTAATTCTCCCTCATCTGGAAGTAATAATTCACAGTCATTTGAGCTGACACCTCTCTCTGATCTGTGCCACAGTCTGTGCCGTTCAGAGGCTATATGTAAACACCATCTCATTGGTTCCTGGCCGGCTCACAGAGCTCTACCCTCATAGAGACGGCAGAGTGGGTGGCCTGCGGTGACAGGTGTGCGACGTGAATAGTGGTAGCGGCGATTCTTCATTATGCGCCGGTTTCTGATCCTTAAGGGGCCAGAGACTGCTGGGACTGAAGGGGTTAAAGGTTATTACGCTATTGTGTATCTTTTAGAGCATAGAGGACTTTCTGAGTTCAGGTCCGCTTTAAAGTCACTGCTCCTTTGGCTAAATTGTCACAAGAGTTAAAAAGCTAGGTTTGAAGTTTAAACTATCTTACTGGCATCCACTCCTGCTGTTACTGTTGATTTAGCTCACAAACAGATTACTGATAACCTATTGAACTTATTTCCTCCTCCCTGTTGTAAAAGGGTTGATCATAGCTACATGCAAGTTTTATGAACTTTTATCACATATAATAACTGAGCTGAAATCTGGCTTTATCCCAAATGCAGAGATACAGTGATACATTGCACCAGGTCCCTTACAATGAAAATAATAAAAAAAAAAATCTAAGTAGGGCTCACAATACATATTAGTTACCTTATACTACGTCACTTAATTTTTTTAATTTTTTTTTTAACTATAGCATTTTTGTGAAATGCAGTTATCTTATTTCACTTGCTATTTGGTCACACCAATACAGGATACACAACCAGAATGAGAATTTAGAGCACACATACAATTCCTGCTAGCGTGTAGTGAAGCACTGGTCACTGACAAGTAGATCATGAGTGGATGAGTAATATCTCTCTGTGTAAGCTAAACATAATTCCACTAAAAAAAGCCAGTCAAGTTACAGACATCATGTACTTAACAGTCATAACATTAAAACCGAACAGCAGGCTGACGTAATATACAGTTAAAGTGGAACTGTCCTTAAAATTTGACACTGTAAAAATATCTGAGGTGTTGCTTAATACTGGCTTAATTAATAAAAATGTATGTTTGCTGTAATATACCTGTCAGATGTCCTGATTTCTGTTACTGCTTTTTAGTGCAGCCATATGTTGGTTGGCAAGTTTACAGTGCCATCCAGTTGATTTCTACTTCCTCCAGCCCCTCCTTCCTCAAGCAGCTCCTTTCTCCAATCACATGCAAATTAGCCTGTGGTAGTGTACAGTTACAGTGATGTCATCTGGCTGTGCCTGTGTGTGTAATGTCTGCTGTGTTTTCCAGCCTGTCATTTTTCTGCTCTGTATTATTGTCTATCCTCTGTCAGCTTTATACTCTGCTTTTGTGTGTGCTCTGCTGCCAGTGTGATTTTTACACTGTAATCTGCCCTTGGCAGTGCGAGGTTTCATTGTCCATTGAGATCTGTTACCTGCCCATACACCACAGGCCAATTCCTGATACAGAATCTCTTAGAAAAACACATTCAATCGTGTCGGCAGATTTGACCAGCAAATGTGTTCAATCGTGTCGGCAGATTTGACCAGCAAAGACGTTCAATCGTGTCAGCAGATTTGACCAGCAAAGACTTTCAATCGTGTCGGCAGATTTGACCAGCAAAGACGTTCAATCGTGTCGGCAGATTTGACCAGCAAATGTGTTCAATCGTGTCGGCAGATTTGACCAGCAAAGACGTTCAATCGTGTCGGCAGATTTGACCAGAATGGCAGCCAGTCCCGTGTGCTGTGCTGTGTCCCCCCCCCCCCCCCCAGCAGAGCAGGAGCCAGTGTGGATGTCCTCCAACAAATACCCCCCCCCCCACACACAGCGGAGCAGATTCACTCACCTCTGTACACAAACATACACACATGCTCTGTACGTGCACACACACACACGCACTGTACACATACATACATACATGCTCCATGTACATACATACACACATGCTCTGTACACATACATCATACATACATACACACGTGCTCTGTACACACACACGCCATGTACACATACATACATACATGCTCTATGTACATACATACACACATGCATCATACATACATACACACATGCTCTGTACACACACACATGCCCTGTACACATACATACCACACATGCTCTGTACGCGCGCACACACACACGTGCCCTGTACACATACATACATACATACACACACACACACACACACACACACACACACACACACACGTTCTATGTACTGTACATATGTACGCACATGCTCTGTACACATACATACACATCATACATACATACACACATGCTCTGTACACACACACATGCCCTGTACACATACATACATACATACACACATGCTCTATGTACATACATACACACACACATGCTCTGTACACATACATACACATCATACATACATACACACATGCTCTGCACACATACATACACACATGCCCTGTACACATACACACACACACACACACACACACACACGCTCTCTATCACATACATACACACATACATATACACACTGCATCCACACACAAACACAGCACCTCTCTCTCCTATAGCAGCAGTCAGCAGCATTTTCTGTCATCCACCTCTCTCCTTTTCTCTCCAGCGTCTTCAGTCAGTCTCCTGGAGGAAGGGGGGCGGAGACTGACATTCCTCTTCACACTGAGTGTATCAGCGTTCCTCTTCACACTGAGTGTATCAGCGTGTAATCAGCTCCGGGGAAGCAGAGAGCTCACACAGGAGGGAGGGGAGAACAGGCTGTAAACAGCCCAAAACAAAGTATCCCAGTGTACTGTGCGCCTGCCGGAATGTAACAACTTCAGTGCCGCGGCAATGAACGTCATAGAGGGGAGGGGGAATTCATGTATGTTATATTATAGAGTTTATTGAAATATTTGTTGCCATATATATTAATGTTTTTGCCTACAGTTTTAAACAAGGTTTGCAATGGTTTATTTTGATATTCAGAGGTCAGGTCCACTTTAAAAACAAAATTCTTCTCCCAACTTTTTTTTAATTTACTATATAGTTACCCTACCTACATTTCATTTAAACTAAGGTCACCTCAGTAAAAATCATAATTCCACCCTACGGGAGTAGTTGTCTTGCATAATAATGACATTTCCAATTCAATCTGTAAACATCATAGTACTTTTTCAGAAATGTTCAGCTATCAATTTACTTTGGACAAAGAAGCTCTCTGCTACTCATTTTTTTTTAATCCTGTGCAGTTAGAGATAAAAGCAATCTCTGGCAGTCTAGAGAGCTCACTGTGGCTCAGTGCAGGAAATTAATAAAGGTGCCCATACACTTACTCGATTTCCCGCCGATACACAGCGAAATCGATGTGCAAACGCTGACAATCGACCGATCCCGTCAATCTCTCCGCGTGAAAAATTTTGCTCGATTGCCGGCGGGTCGGGAGTGCGTCGATAGCGGCATTCGAATGTCCGACGACCAACCCTAGCGGCAATACATTACCAGTAGCACCGGCGCGTTTCCCCGCGGTCCCTTCTCCGCGCTGGACTCTGGCTGGCTTCACTTATTTCCTGTCGGGGGAAGTTTAAACAGTAGAGCACCCTCTACTGTTTAAACTTCCCCCGACAGGAAATAAAGTGAAGCTGAAGCCCAGAGCGGAGAAGAGACAGCGGAGATGAAACCGGGGCACTCGCGCTGGCTGGATAAGGTAATGTATGCTGGGGGCAGCGGCGGCAGCTTCACAGATTGTGAATCGATTTCATAGTGAAATCGATTCAAAATCTGTTTGCAGTTTAGGCAGGCAATAGATCCCTCTGATCAGATTAGATCACAGAGCGATCAATTTGCTGGTTGATCTGGTGGCAATCGACCAGTGTATGGCTGCCTTAGCAGAAAATTAAACTAAACCTATTCCGGCATTAAAATATATGAAAGTGTATTTAGAGAGAGTATAATAGTGTGATTCTATTGGAGGAGAGGGGCAATTTTGACCGCCAATTGAAGTGAATAGTTAGGTAAGAGCATAAAAATGGCAAGTATTTGTGAGGTGACCCTAGTAACTATCAAAATGCTCCAAGGAAAAAAACGATGAAGCAGTGAGAGGGCCCTGGGCACATAATGCTTACTGATGCATGTGAAGAGTGAAGGCAAGCCCATGTGGTCTCATCCTCCAGGATAGATACTGTATTACAAATTGATCAACAATGCCATCCTTACACCTATGGCACCACTGAAAGGGTCTACAACGTGTGTGTGTGTCAAAACTGGAACATAAACCAGAACATGGTCAGGTCTGATGAATCCCATTTTCTTTAATGTTTCCAAATTTCCTGGATCTCAGTCTGATCAGTGGAAGCCTCCACCTTGAAAGGTACCACCTCAGGAGTGATCTTGTGGAACATATACCTTGATAGGTCAGAGTTGTTTTGGTGGCTTAAAGCGGACCTGAACTAAGAACTCCACCCTTTGCTCTAAAAAACAGAAAACAGGGCTTTCCCACAATCTAAGAAGCTGAAAAAGGAATTTGCATAGAGAGATGCTTCTATTATGGTAACTACTGGAACTCTGAAAGATTTCTTTCTTGATGTTGGTTTTCACTTAAGATAGAATTGTGCCTGAAATTAGGATTCAACAACAAAACATTTGTAAAACTATTTTCTTCTGTAGGACCTAAAGAGCATAAACTTTTCTCAGATCATAGTTGCGGTTTGTGATGTGCTACAGAGGAAAAAGTTATGTGATCATAAATGCCAGACCATACAGGTGTCTTTTCAGTTTTGATTTAAATGCCTCCAGGGTTGGAGCTGCCTAGTTCATGCCTTCGTCACATCAAGGTTAGACTACTGCAACGTCCTCTACACAGGCCTGCATAAGAAAGACTTACGCCGCCTGCAATTAGTACAGAATGCCGCCGCAAGGCTGTTAACGAGCCAACCCTGCCATTGCCACATAACACCAACCCTTAGCTCACTCCACTGGCTACCGATAAAATGGAGAATTCTGTTTAAGATTGGCTTACTGACATTCAAATCCTTGCACAATCTGGGCCCTGGATACCTGAAGGACTTGTTGCAACTACATCACACCCCCCACAATCTTAGATCAAAAGGACGTAACACCTTGGTCACCCCCAGAGTCCACCTCAAAACCTTTGGAGACAGAGCCTTTTGTCATGCTGCCCCTACACTTTGGAACTCCCTGCCACACCCAATCAGGACAGCCCCATCCCTGGAAGCATTTAAGTCTAAACTGAAAACCTACCTTTTCAGTCTGGCATTCATGAACATCTGACTATCTCCTCTGTAACACAACCCAGCCTGAAACCCTGCATTAATCTGAGACACAGCTATGCGCTTTGATTCCTATGGGAGAAAAGCGCTTTACAAATGTTATTGTATTGTATTGTATTGATTGGGCATGGCAAGGTGTTCCAACGATTAGGGGCAGCATGACAGAAGGCTCTGGCTCCAAAGATTTCAAGTCAAGTTAAGTTAAGTTAATAAGTTAGGAAGTCAAGTTTAGTTAAGAATTATGAGGATTGAGGAGTTGGTTAAACCAGCTTGCACTGTAGGACTGCTAAAATATTTTATATACTGTATGAGTAAGTCAAAATATGAAAATAAAAAATAAGTTTTGCCCAGGTAAAAGCTGTAGTGGTATAAATTTAACTGAGTAAAAATGCTAAACTTTTCCAAGAAAAAAAAAATCATAAAAAGCTTTAATATTTTTTTGAAAGCACAAAACGAGTAATATGTGCTTCATCGTGACCTTTAATGAAATTTAGGTCTCTAATGCTAAGTACACACCATACAATTTTCTGTTAGATTTACCTACAACATGGAAAAAAGCTATCTGGCAGGTAAATCTAAGAGAAAATCTAACAGAAAATTGTATGGTGAGTACCTAGCAGAATATGCATTGGGGAATGTGAAAAAGGGAAAAGAGATGACTTGATATAATGTAAAGTGTATAATGTCAGTTAGCCTATGGAACTGGGTGTGGACATGAAGTGTTCACACCTCACTTGCTTTTGAGAGCTCAGTGGTTACAATATGACTGAAAGCCAGATGTTTTCATAACAGTAAAGTAAAGGAACTGTTTAATTAACCTGTCAGGGACATTAAAGAGTGTCAGGTCCTTAACTATTTATTACTTGGAGGCTGATAGATGAAATTTGCACAGACAACATATACTACATGCAGAGCTGTGCTGCCTTTCCAGCCATCTTCTAACCAATACTTCTGGCTGATGTAGAGGGCCAGCACAGAATGACCTGCAACTCCACTTAGGTGGATTTGTTTTCTAGCTGTCTGTCACAAAGAAGCATTAAATCCATAGTAATAAGGTTTCATCTTTAATATTTTTAATGACCATTATTGCTTATTGTTTACAATATTCATTTATAGATGACTTAGTCAGTGTTTGCCCATTGATGCCTCATTGTGTGCTCCATGATTTAGATTCTGAAATTTATCACTGGTGGTGACAGCTTTACTTCTGCCAGCTGATCTGTACGGAATGTTCATTACTGTGAATTCTATGCACAGAGGGAGATACTGCATGCTTGGCAGTTGGAGAAAGCCATTTCCCACAATGCAATGAGGTTCAAAGACAGAAAACGGTCAGGACCATGGCCATAATATCACACTATGGGAGGGGTTTCACCACAATATCAGCCATACAGATGCCCATGTTGAACTATTTGAGAAAAGGTAAAGATTTCTCGTGGGAAAGGTGGTGTCAGGTATTGATTGGAATGAAGGTCAATCCTGGGTTCTTCTTTAAATCTACATGCAAGCCATAATTATTATCATGTAATTGACCATCTCTTCTAATGACTTGCTATGGAGCCCCCTGTTTAATGTAACCAATGGCAATGAGAAGTTTGTGTTTTAGAGCAGAACTTAAATCAGTAATGCAAGCACATAGCATTACTGAATAAAGTCTTATTTTTAGCTTCAAACACAGTTCAAGGAAAAATTAGAAGGCGTAAGAGAATTTACAAACTGCTAAATCACATAAGACAGCAAGTATAGTTATAGAAACAGCATTTTAGTTGAAATACAAACGTAAAAAAAAAAAAAAAAAAAAAAAAGATAAAGCATTAAACAAAAACTGCTTTTCAAAGGAGCAGTCTATTTATATGAACAGTCATCATGAATCAGACAATTTAAATAGATAAAGACTTTGTTGAGGTCCTCACTACTTCCAATATTAATCTTAGTTTATTACATATTTAAAAAAGAACAATTAAAAATAACTGTAAGGCACTACAGTCCACTGTCTTGGGCTCCTGCCATTCTTCAAGCTGCCCAGTTCTGAAGACAAATCTTCACTTACACAAATATATACTACACAAACACCAATCAGGATCAAGATGTAAGTTAGGGGACCTGATGGGAGATTGCTGATCAATATGCAGACCACTCCCAAGGCCACCATTCAATATTCTTACTGGCGGATGTTCACCTGTTCTGTGGCGTTCTATATTCGGAATGGCAGGCCGGCATGTTTGCATCTTATTGGATGATGCAGTGACATTTCTTTGTGTACATATAGGCGATGTCAACTTCTCTCATATGGATGATTTTCTTCACTTGTAAACCTTCTACCGATATTCTCTTGTTGGTGTAGATATAGAGTAATTTGTGAATTATTGCTATTTTATCAGTCTATTTATGATGACTAGGTTAACCAATAAGAATTTGTCTTCAGAACTGGGCAACTTGAAAAATGGCAGGAGCCCGAAACAGTGGACTGTTGTGTCTTACAGTTCTTTTTAATGGTTTGTTCTTTTTAAAATATTTAATAAACTAAGATCAATATTGGAAGTAGTACGGACCTCAACAAAGTCTTAATCTATTGGAAATCCTGGGATACCTGGGATTCACACTTCAACCTGTAGTGGGACTAAGCCAGAGAGTGCAGTTTCATTACTTTGAAACAATTTAAATAACATAAAACAACAACTTCCGTCGACAATCTTTTTTTTAAAGGAGACTTTTTATTAAAGTTTTGTGCATAACAAATACAACAGAAAACATTCCCATCCCAAACCCCTCCCATTCCACCCCGCAGAGAAACCCCCGGGCCCATACAATACATAGTAGCATATTATTCGACATCTAGGTTCAGTTGTCACAAACCGCCAAATCAGAAAAAAAACCAAAAAAAAAAACCAGGCATTTTAAATTAACCACTACAATTAGACACTCTTAGAGGATTGTGGATTACAGAAATAGATCTGATACACTGACTGTAATATCCAGATTGGGAACAACAGAGGCACCGTTCTTAACCCAGCTACCCCACACTCGAATTTTTTGGGATGGCCCCCGGTCTGATAAGTAAGATAATATAAGGGCAAATTTTGATTAATTAAGTTTTTAAAGTCCTCCAATGATGGAGCAACAGCAGACTTCCATGTAAATAAGATGCATTTCCTTGCATAAAAGAAGGCTATCCTGAGGAATAGTTGCTTATATTTACCGCATGTAACATTATCAATTATACTCAGCATGGATGCTTTAAATGAGATATCAACAGGTTTTTGGAGGATTTGGGCAAGAAGTTCTGACACATTATTCCAAAATTTCTGAACAAGTTCACACCTCCAGACGCAGTGGATAAAATCTGCCTCCGGACATCCGCACTTACAACATCTCGAACTGGCATCCCTCCCCATTTTAGAGAGTTTTAAAGGGGTATAGTATATTTGATGTAGCCTCCGTCGACAATTTAGTTACCAAGTGAGGTTATGCAAGAGTACAAATTATTTCTATACCTACAACAAGCTCAGACCGGTAAAGCTACAGTGAAGTATAAAATGTAAATGCCCTTAGTTGAAGAGCTCTTCCCAGGATACCAAGACTCCAATTCTAGTTCAACTTGTTTGTCAGTCTATAGTACCCAGTTTTATAACAGAGAGGAAGCTTATCTACAATAGAAACATTGACTGCCTCTGAGAACCGATTCCTGTCAATTTGTAAGATGACCGGAGTTAAATAAGATTTGGTTTGTACCATTGCGAAGCCAAATAAAATTTGGCTGTGTTTGAAAAAAAGCTGTATCAACCTGTGTTTTGGGAATATCATTTATTTCTGCTTTAAATCCTAGTAAAAAAATTTTCAGATTTTTTGCAAAAGCAAGAATCAAAAACTATGGCAATTAGTTTAGCAGCTTGGGACCATAAATTGGAGGCAATTGAGCATGACCACCAAGTGTGCTCTAGCGCCCCACATTTTGAGCCCTCTGAAACATAATGAGGATTTCCCTGGGATCATTTTACCACTGCGGGGAACGAGGAACATGTAGTGGAACAATTGAAGGTAGGTTTCCAGCTCTTAGGGCTGAAGGCTTGTTCTGACCAGGGATTCCGCACAGTTTGTCAACTGTTTAAATGATAAAGCTTGGTGTAATTGCCTTCTTAAAGCCAATGGGTACCGGATTAAAAAAGAAAAAGTCAGATACTCACCTAAGGAGAGGGAAGGCTCGGTCCTAATGAGCCTTCCCTCTCCTCTCCCGGTGCCCTCGGTGCTGCGCTGGCTCCCCCGTTCGCGTCTGCCGCCGCAGGGACTTCGGAGGTCTTCGGGAGCACTCGGGCTTCTGAAGACGGGCCGCTCAATACTACGTATGCGCGAGTGCGTCATAGAGGGCGCTCGCGCATGCGTAGTATGGAGCGGCCGCGTCATCGGGAGCCCGAGTGCTCCCGAAGGCTTCCGAAAGCTCCCGAAGGCACGCGGAAGTGGCAGTATTTGACCGAACTGGTCGAATACTGCCACGGGGGATCCTGCGCGGGGCCTGGGCACCGGGAGAGGAGGGGGAAGGCTCATTAGGACCGAGCCTTCCCTCTCCTTAGGTGAGTATCTGACTTTTTCTTTTTTCATCCGGTAAACATTCACTTTAAAACACAAGGAAATTTGCAATAATTCAGTTATAAATGAACATTTGTGGTTACCCACAATGCACTACTACTAAATATGCAAATTATCCCTTTTCGCCCTTGTTAAGCCAAGCAAGCATCCAGAACCGCTGGTGTATAGCAAGCCTATAGCTTTAAGTTTTACACAGCCAGGGTAACCACACATGTTCATTTATAACTGAATTATTGCAAATTTCCTTCTGTTTTAAGAAGGCAATTACACCAAGCTTTGCTTTTTTTAGTAGGAGGGCTTTTTGGTTCCTTTTATCCCCCTATACATTCCTAGTAGTTTGGGTCACCCTGAGCTGCTTGGTTACTCTGTTGTACTCGTCCAAGCCCTATTTCATACAGCCTTATCAATCCCTGCCATGTACTGATGAGGACCAAAAGTCCGAAACAGGCTGTCTACATGTGGGTTTGATATGGCTGTGTAAAACTTAAAGCTATAGGCTTGCTATACACCAGCGGTTCTGGATGCTTGCTTGGCTTAACAAGGGCGAAAAGGGATAATTTGCATATTTAGTAGTAGTGCATTGTGGGTAACCACAAATGTTCATTTATAACTGAATTATTGCAAATTTCCTTCTGTTTTAAGAAGGCAATTACACCAAGCTTTGCTTTTTTAGTAGGAGGGCTTTTTGGTTCCTTTTATCCCCCTATACATTCCTAGTAGTTTGGGTCACCCTGAGCTGCTTGGTTACTCTGTTTAAATGATAAAGTTATACTCCGGTCTTTCTCCCAATCAAGCATTAAATTTAGCTTTTGTCTGAGTCAGTCAATTAAAAGGTGAGTACAATAGGGATAAAATGTGTTTTGGGTCCTGTTCACATATTTATTCCATTGAGGTGGCAACATGGTCTTCAAGTGAGCTAGCTAAAGAAGCCAAGTAATGATAGATTTGTCTCAGTGCCCAACACACAAAAAAGCATGTTGTAGGTTGTTTTAGTTTTTCAAAAACGTTTCCATTGACTTACATTAAAATTGCAGTAAAATCGTGGCAAAACAGCAGTGATCCCGATTTTTCTAAAAATCGCAATTGTGGCAATTTTAATGCAAGTTAATTGAAGTGTTTTTTAAAAAAGAAAAAAACAACAAAGCGCTTTTTGGTGTGTCAGGGCCCTTAGTCTGAACCTCTCACAGAGAGGTACACTTTAAATCACAAAACTTCTGCAGCATGGATATGTATTTTCTTTTCTTTTTACAACAGTGGAGTTTAGCCCGAGGTCATGCATTGATCCGGAAAAATCACTGCAAGACTGAAACTTGCGGTTCTATTGGTGAAATGGGCCCAACGGAACTGTTAGAACAGAGCAATGTGAATGGATCCTATTAATTAACATAGGATCCATTCACCTCCATCAGGGTCCATTTCGGCCTGCTAAATGGACCGTTTTTTAGTCCAATGTGAACCAGGCCTAAGTAATAGGATAACTATACTTGCACATGCAAGTACAGTTATTGGTTTACCACCAAAAATGCATCAAGCAGGTAATCTGCCTCTCCTACATAAGATGTCTGAATATAGTAATCTGGCCAAAAGCAGCCTACTGCCCCTTCAATCCACACTGAAAACAACAGTGACCTCATTTTTGATATACTTTCAGATTCTAGGGCGACGCGAAGAGAAGCGTCTCATAACAGAAGGCAGTTTATGGCTGTGATATATCTTTAAAGAAAGCAACTGAGCAAATGTAGGTGCATCCAAATCTGAGATACAGGCTAACCCTCCAAAAGCTTACATTATTAAAGGTAATATAATAGATTTTTCACTGCTGTTAATTTACAGATATATTATAAATAAATGTTTTCAATGTCATCTTGAAAAATAAAGCTGCCACGTCTCCCATTGTTCTTGGTGTCACATTTATCAAATTCTAGCAATAATATATGATTCGGCTCTTGTGACATTTATCTAGGACGTGCTGGTGTCAATCTCATATTCAGCTACAATTTTCTGGTAAGATCTACTTCATTTCTTCTCTGCCAGAATTAAATGATACACTGGATATAGAGAAGATAGAGAAGATACGTCATAGTCACTATGCATTAGAAAGGACCTCTGTGTTCAGCCACATTTCGTAGTGCAAGCTGTGGGTTGATCCGAACTGCATGGATTTTAACCACTTCACCACTGAGGGGTTTTACCCCCTGACCACCAGAGCAATTTTCACCTTTCAGCGCTCCTTCCATTCATTCGTCTATAACTTTATTATTACTTATCCCAATGAAATGAACTATATCTTGTTTTTTTCGCCACCAATTAGGCTTTCTTTAGGTAGGACATTATGCCAAGAATTATTTTATTCTAAATGTATGAAAAAATTAATTCATGGGGAGCCCCAATATCAGAAAAATATCAAAAGGCATTTATTAATAAATAATTACACAGATGCGAAATTCCCAATTTCCCCTTTAAAAACAATAGCTGCACTGAGATATATGAAGCATGGGCTATCTAAGGAGTGCACTCCTCTTAAGTCTATTACCGGTATTTTAATCTTCGGGCCCTTGAATTATAGCTTCCTGTATCCAGTATCAGTCAGGTGACCAGTAAGTCCTAGTGCTTAATGTTGTATAATGGACCTCTCAATCTGTAGTTCACGCTCCTCATTACATGCGGGGCAATTTGCCCTCCGCATACCCAATCAGCCTAAACCGGTAATTCATCCGGGACTCACGTGACCAAACAGGTAAGATAGTTTGACATCCACGTCGTTGCTTCGTAGCCTTGGGCGGGTACAACCGGTGCTATGTCAGCCAGTAGCCGGGTTCCCTGCGCGCCCTGTCCATTGCCGGCAAAGTTGAGTGGATGTCCGCAAGGCGTGCTTCTCTTGGCGTGATCGGGGAGAGAGCGGAAGCCCAAGCAGGACCTCAGGTCACGTGACAGCAGCTCACGTGACGCGTTTCACCCGCAGCTCGGGTTTCATCACGTCTGATGAAACCCGAGCTGCGGGTGAAACGCGTCACGTGAGCTGCTGTCACGTGACCTGAGGTCCTGCTTGGGCTTCCGCTCTCTCCCCGATCACGCCAAGAGAGGGAACCCGGCTACTGGCTGACATAGCACCGGTTGTACCCGCCCAAGGCTACGAAGCAACGACGTGGATGTCAAACTATCTTACCTGTTTGGTCACGTGAGTCCCGGATGAATTACCGGGCCCGAAGATTAAAATACCGGTAATAGACTTAAGAGGAGTGCACTCCTTAGATAGCCCATGCTTCATATATCTCAGTGCAGCTATTGTTTTTAAAGGGGAAATTGGGAATTTCGCATCTGTGTAATTATTAATAAATGCCTTTTGATATTTTTCTGATATTGGGGCTCCCCATGAATTAATTTTTTCATGCGTTTACATTATTAATGGGTGAGACCTTATGAGCATATATAGGTTGATATCCCACTGACCTTTTCTCTGATATTTATTCTAAATGTGTTTTAATGGGGAAATAGGAAAAAATGTGGGAAAAAATTATTATTTTTCAGTTTTCGGCCATTATAGTTTTTAAATAAAGCATGCTACTGTAATTAAAACCCATGAAATGTATTAACCCATTTGTCCCGGTTATAAAACCATTTAAATTATGTCCCTATCACAATGTTTGGCGACAATATTTTATTTGGAAATAAAGGTGCATTTTTTTCAGTTTTGCATCCATCCCTAATTACAAGCCCGCAGTTTATAAAGTAACAGTGTTATACCCTCTTGACATAAATATTTAAAAAGTTCAGTCCCTAAGCTAACTATTTATGTTTTTTTTTAATTGTATGTTTTGTTTTGTTTTAATTACAAAAAAAAATAAAAAAAAATTGGGGAGTGTGGGAGGTAATGAGTTAATTTATTGTTTAAATGTAATGTTTGAATATGTAAAATGCTTTTAGGGTGTAGTTTACTATTTGGCCACAAGATGGCCACAGAGTGTTTGTTTACATGCGACCTGTAAGCGTCCGGAAGGACGCTTACAGGAAGCAGTAGGAGGCTGGGAGACTCACAATGATCTCGCTGTTTCTGAAAGAAGCAGCAGATCATTGCGGGGGCTAGATCAACGAACGGGAATGGATTTTCCCGTTCATTGATCTCCTGGCGAGCGGGCGGCGGCGTGCACGAGCGGCGGGTGCGCGCGCACGAGCGGCGGGAGCGCGGACAGCGGCGGTAGCGCGGAAGGTACGGATTTCTCCGTCCCTGGTTTTTTAGGGGGGAAAAAAGGGGCGGAGAAATTCGTACCGCTGGGGGTAAAGTGGTTAAAACTTGACCTCAAGGCGCACAGGGGAAATGAGCAATTCTGCAAATCTGGACTGGAATTTTTAATACAAGAAAGATGATAAATAAAATAACCATCTGATGCATATTAGCATTCAGAGTCCTAACAAGAAACCTTCTACAGTGTGGGCCATTTATATGGATACACCTTAATAAAATGGGAATGGTTAGTGATATTAACTTCCTGTTTGTGGCACATTAGTATATATGAGGGGGAAAACTTTTCAAGATGGGTGGGGACCATGGTTGCCATTTTGAAGTAGGCCATTTTGAATCCAACTTTTGTTTTTTTATATGGAAAGAGGGTCATGTGGCACATCAAACTTATTGGGAATTTCACAAGAAAAACAATGGTGTGCTTGGTTTTAACGTAACTTCATTCTTTCATGAGTTATTTACAAGTTTCTGACCACTTATAAAATGTGTTCAATGTGCTGCCCATTGTGTTGGATTGTCAAGGCAACCCTCTTCTGCCACTCTTCACAAACTGATAGCAACACCGCAGAAGAAATGCTAGCACAGGCTTCAGTATCCGTAGTTTCAGGTGCTGCACATCTCGTATCTTCACAGCATAGACAATTGCCTTTCGATGACTCCAAAGATAAAAGTCTAGGGGGTCAGATCGGGAGACCTTGGGGGCCACTCAACTGGCCCACGTCGAGCAATCCACTTTCCAGAAAACTGTTCATCTAGGAATGCTCAGACCTGACACCCATATTGTGGTGGTGCACCATCTTGCTGGAAAAACTCAGGGAACGTCCCAGCTTCAGTGCATAAAGAGGGAAACACATCATGTAGCAACTTCACATATCCAGTGGCCTTGAGGTTTCCATTGATGAAGAATGGCCCCACTAGCTTTGTACCCCATATATCACCCATACCATCAATTTTTTTGTTCCAACAGTCTTGGAGGAATCTATCCAATGTGGGTTAGTGTCAGACCAATAGCGATGGTTTTGTTTGTTAACTTCACCATTCACATAAAAGTTTGCCTCATCACTGAACAAAATCTTCTGCGTAAACTGAGGGTCCTGTTCCAATTTTTGTTTTGCCCATTCTGCAAATTCAGTGCGCTAATCTGGGCCATCCTTGTTGAGATGCTGCAGTAGCTGGAGTTTGTAAGGGTGCCATTTGTGAGTAGCTAACATCCGCCGAAGGGATGTTAAACTAATGCCACTCTCCAGTGACATGCGGCGAGTGCTACGCTGTGGGCTCTTGCTGAATGAAGCTAGGACCGTCATAGATGTTTCTTCATTAGTGACAGATTTCATGCGTCAACATTTTGGCCAAACCAACACTGAACCAGTTTCACGAAACTTAGCAAGCAGTTTGCTAACTGTAGCATGGGAGATGGGTGGTCTTGCATTGAAATCTGCTGCAATAACCTGAATACTTCGTTCACCAGACATCAACACAATTTCTATCCGCTCCTCACGTGTAAACTTGTAAATAACTCATGAAAGAATCAAGTTATGTTAGAACCAAGCACACCATTGTTTTTCTTGTGAAATTTCACGCACGGTGGCGTAGTGGTTAGCTCTCTCGCCTTGCAGCGCTGGGTCCCTGGTTCGATTCCCAGCCAGGGCATTATCTGCAAAGAGTTTGTATGTTCTCTCCGTGTCTGCGTGGGTTTTCTCCGGGCACTCCGGTTTCCTCCCACATTCCAAAAACATACGGATAAGTTAATTGGCTTCCCCTAAAATTGGCCCTAGACTACAGTACTTACACTGCATAATATAGACATATAACAATGGTAGGGATTAGATTGTGAGCTCCTTTGAGGGACAGCTAGTGACAAGACCATATATATGTACACTGTACAGCGCTGCGTAATATGTCGGCGCTATATAAATACTAAATAATAATAATAATAATAATAATAATAATAAATCTGATGTGTCACATGACCCTCTTCCTATTAAGAAAAAAAAAGTTGGATTCAAAATGGCTGACTTCAAAATAGCCACCATGGTCACCACCCATCTTGAAAAGGTTTCCCCCTTACATATGCTAATGTGCCTCAAACAGGAAGTTAATATCACCAACCATTCCCGTTTTATTAAGGTGTATCCATATAAATGGCTCACCTAAACAAGAAATCTTGTACATCCAAAAGGTAAGAAGGCTCTCTAATAGGCTCCAAATAATTACATATATATAAAAAAATCATACATAAAAAGCTTAAAGGGCAACTGTAACAGTAGGGATATGGGGGTTGCCATATTTATTTCCTTTTAAGCAATACCAGTTGCCTGGCTGTCCTGCTGATCTGCCTCCAATACATTTAGCCATAGACACTGAACAAGCATATACAGGATCTTCTCAAAAAATTAGCATATTGTGATAAAGTTCATTATTTTCTGTAATGTACTGATAAACATTAGACTTTCATATATTTTAGATTCAAATACACACAACTGAAGTAATTCAAGCCTTTTATTGTTTTAATATTGATGATTTTGGCATACAGCTCATGAAAACCCAAATTTCCTATCTCAAAAAATTAGCATATTTCATCCGACCAATAAAAGAACAGTGTTTTTAAAACAAAAAAAGTCAACCTTCAAATAATTATGTTCAGTTATGCACTCAATACTTGGTCAGGAATCCTTTTGCAGAAATGACTGCTTCAATGCGGCGTGGCATGGAGGCAATCAGCCTGTGGCACTGCTCAGGTGTTATGGAGGCCCAGGATGCTTCAACAGCGGCCTTAAGCTCATCCAGAGTGTTGGGTCTTGCGTCTCTCAACTTTCTCTTCACAATATCCCACAGATTCTCTATGGGGTTCAGGTCAGGAGAGTTGGCAGGACAATTGAGCACAGTAATACCATGGTCAGTAAACCATTTACCAGTGGTTTTGGCACTGTAAGCAGGTGCCAGGTCGTGCTGAAAAATTAAATCTTCATCTCCATAAAGCTTTTCAGCAGATGGAAGCATGAAGTGCTCCAAAATCTCCTGATAGCTAGCTGCATTGACCCTGCCCTTGATAAAACACAGTGGACCAACACCAGCAGCTGACATGGCACCTGAGACCATCACTGACTGTGGGTACTTGACACTGGACTTCAGGCATTTTGGCATTTCCCTCTCCCCAGTCTTCCTCCAGACTCTGGCACCTTGATTTCCAAATGACATGTAAAAGTTGCTTTCATCCGAAAAAAGTACTTTGGACCACTGAGCAACAGTCTAGTGCTGCTTCTCTGTAGCCCAGGTCAGGCGCTTCTGCCGCTGTTTCTGGTTCAAAAATGGGTTCATGCTTCCACCTGCTGAAAAGCTTTATGGAGATGAAGATTTCATTTTTCAGCATGACCTGGCACCTGCTCACAGTGCCAAAACCACTGGTAAATGGTTTACTGACCATGGTATTACTGTGCTCAATTGGCCTGCCAACTCTCCTGACCTGAACCCCATCAAGAATCTGTGGGATATTGTGAAGAGAAAGTTGAGAGACGCAAGACCCAACACTCTGGATGAGCTTAAGGCCGCTATCGAAGCATCCTGGGCCTCCATAACACCTGAGCAGTGCCACAGGCTGATTGCCTCCATGCCACGCCGCATTGAAGCAGTAATTTCTGCAAAAGGATTCCCGACCAAGTATTGAGTGCATAACTGAACATAATTATTTGAAGGTTGACTTTTTTTGTTTTAAAAACACTTTTCTTTTATTGATCGGATGAAATATGCTAATTTTTTTAGATAGGAAATTTGGGTTTTCATGAGCTGTATGCCAAAATCATCCTGTATATGCAGATCAGGTGTTTCTGACAAGATTAGCTGCATGCTTGTTTATGGTGTTATTTAGACACTACTGCAGCCAAATAGATCAGCAGGGCTGCCAGGCCAACTGGTATTGTTTAAAGGAAATAAATACGGCAGCCTCCATATTCTTCTCATTACAGTTGTTCTTTAAAGAGTACCTGAGGCGACTCTTGGGTCAAAAGTTAAATACTTACCTAAGGAGAGGGAAGCCCACACCATCCTTCGGTCTTCCGTTGTAGAGTGCAGACAAGGAAGTCCAACAAGAGGTTTGTGCTTTGTGCCCAGAGTTGGACTTTAAACAATAATAAAAAATTTAGATCAATTACAGTAACGGCTCATTGAAATAAAAAAGAATGGGCTATGAGCTGCTAAACAAAAACTGTTAAGAAAATAGCATTCACTGAAACTGTTGTGTTAGTAATTCAAATTTTAGGATGGACTCATGTAATATAATGAAAATAACACAGCAAGTAAACTAATACAACACACAGTTTATTCAAATGGTCAAGGTACAAAAAAAAAAAAAAAAGTTAGTTAAATACTACTATGAACTACGTGCTGCTTCACAAAGTCACAGGCTGCTAGTTAAACCAGTAACACCCTCCAGCTTCTAACCCTCACCATCAAACAAACGTAAGTGTAGCAAATTAGAACATGAAGGATTTCAAAGGTCCTCTAGCAGTCATGAAAAATTCATCCTGAGGTCAACACAATTTCATATAAAGGAAGCCGATGGAAAAGTTAAAACAAAGGAATGAAAGTAAGACTACAGCTTAATTCATACCCAGGATCATCTTAGTAATAAATCAATTATTTTATTTTTTACATCAATCTTACAAAGAACTCATCACAAATAGATCAATGTCGTAATGGATATTAAGCTTATTACATTGATCTAACAGTGACATTTTCCCCCCTGTAAGGCCTGGCAGATCTCTTGTCTTCCTTCAGCCTCTATACCCCAATCTAATACCACGTTCTTCACCTATATGCCAAGCCCCTGCGCCTAACTGACTACGTTTACCCCGCAGGACTTCTGCATGCAAGGTATAGAGACCAGGAAGACAAGAGTACCACCAGAGCCCACAAAGCAAGACTATGCAGCTGGGTAATATCAGGTAGTAGTGCACAATGCACTTGTGGAGGAGATAACAGCAGGAGCTATGAACTAGAGAGCAAGACTGCTCAGATCGACTGCAGCTCTGAGCTTCCGATAACCACAACAATAAAAGAGACAAAAAATGGTTGCTCAGTGCGACCGCAGCGCTGAGCATCTGATGTCCACCACACTGAGTAAACAAGGACAGACAACAGACAGACAGAAGGAATACTTGCTAATCTAATCTCTGTCCCAGCGATAGCAAACATCCACACTAACACGGACAAGACAAAGAGGAAGGAACGTAACTAATAGCAAACGCAGCTATAGTTACGTCCACAGGATCAGAACTAGCTGGAACGCTAGCCAATCACCACCGAAGTGAGGCTGCGTCCAGGCTAGAAAGGCTGGAAGGACATTGCTGTTCCCCAGCAGGTACAGCAAACGTCCACAGGCAAAACCAAGCAATACAAGACAAGGTAATTCAAGATTCAAACATGGGCTCCAGCAGACAGCTTTGGCAGAGCTGAACGCTATGACAGGCAAGATCTGAGAGAAGGAGCAGGCTTTTCTATGGGCATCAGCCAATGAGAGCAGAAATACAAATTCCCACACAGCTTAATAGTAATCACTCAATCCTGTGTAAGGCCCTCTCTGCACACTGCAAAGCAGATTTGCGATTCCGATTTGCGTTTCCGATTTTCCCTGGATGCTAGCAAAAAAAAAAAACGCAGAAAAAATGCAGCATGCAGTACAGATTAAAAATCGGAATCGCATGTAAAATTGATTAAGAATCACAAATCAGAATCGCATGTAGTGTGGAAGATGCCTTAGTCTGATTGAAGGCTGCAAGCTGACAGCAGAAAGAAAAGTATTCTCATTACAAATGCAAGCAATATTATGCAACAATATGCATGCAGGAAATTCACTGCAACCAACAGGACATGCAACAGAAGGGATCCTGACACCCACACAGAAACTTTTGTGTTGTAAACTAATTATATTGTTTTCCGAGTCTTGAGCTTGTCCCTCTAGGAGAGCGCCCAATAAGAGCTGCCATTATTATATCGTACACCTTGAGTTTAGTGCTTCTACATGAATTCTGTCTCTTGCTGTGGCTGACTTAAGGTGGCCACTAACGGTCCAATTTCTAGCGAAAAATCGTTCGAGCGATCAGAAATTCTGATCGGAAGTGAAATTGTTCCCTACACCATCAACGAACCAATCTTTGCTTTCTATCTATCACAACCAACAAGAAAATCCAAATTTTGGTTCAACGAAAATCCAATCAGACAACTGTTTTTATAATCGTTCATAATCCATTGTGCCCATCAACAGAGATTATTTACAACCAATCCGATCAGAAGTTCTGATTGCTCGAACGATTTTTCGCTAGAAATTGGACCATTAGTGGCCACCTTTAGGATCATGTCAGACAACCAACTTTGTACTAGAAATTAATAGCTACAAGTATGCAAAAAAAAAAAAAAAAAAAAAAAAGATTAAGTACCTGGCACCAAATGCAGCAGGGCGGACCAACTGGAGCAGGGACCAGGAACGTGCTTATCCAACAACTTGTAAAGGTGGCCACACACCATACAATTTTTTAAATATCTGTTCAATTTAAGAATTGCAATCAATTTTTTCTGACTGATTGTAACATCTCAAAAATATGACCAATGTACCACACACGTATGTTCAATTTCTCCCCAATTATGAGAAAAATGATTGGAAACTGACAAAATTGCTAGGGTGTGTATATTAATAAATTGACAATCCAACACACAACATACAATCTTTAGAGAGATTGAAGAAAAATATCTGGCTTTCCGGATCGATTAAAATCAAAGAAAACGGGAAATCCGATCGGATTTTTCAGTCGAATAATAATAATAAAAAAAAAAAAGCTTTCAATTTTTTCGGGAGATCCGATCGTTTTTATCGAATTGCCGTAAAATCAGATCATTTTATTGTATTGTGTGTGGCCACCTTAACTTAATCTAGACCGGAGAAAAAAATGCAGTGGCGCACTGCAGAATGAGTATAGGTAGGCCCAGGGCTGACATCAAAAATTTTGGGGCCCCTCAAACATCATCAGGCCTGCCCCCCCTCCACCTGGGCCCACCCACTGGTTGCTGTGCCCGCCCACTAGCTACCCCACCCCTGTGTCCGTGTGCAAAGTGCGCTGCGGCGAAACATGTGCATGGCTCCGACACTGAAGAAAGCAGCATGCACAGCGTGATGCGGCAAAAAGTGGGCGTGGCCATGGCATGTTGTGGGTGGAGCAAAATACTAGCAAAATACAGGTAGTCCCCGGTTAACAAATGAGATAGGGACTTCTAGGTCCGTTCTTATCCTTTATCTGTTCTCTTTTGTCCCCCTCTTTTCTTCCTGTGGCTCTTTTGTCCCCCTCTGTCTCACCTCAGTTTGTGCCTCTTTTGTGTCCCGTGTGTTACCTCTCGTCCCCTTCTGTCTCAGCTTGTCCCCCCTGCCCTAGCCAGGTATAGGTGCCCCCATGGCCGGATTTCCACACAGGCAACCTAGGCCGGTTCCTAGGGCGGAAACCTGCCGACAGCAGAGCTGGGGCGGATGTCTCACACCGGCAGGCAGATCAGCTGTCTGCTGCCGCGCTGTCCTCCAGTCCTTCCTGATCCTGCATGCTTCACTGCACGGAGCAGAGCGCCCCTCCCCTTCCCTCCTCTATGACAGTGGGGGGCGGGACTGAGAAGAGACAAGCCGGGAGATTTGAGCCCAGAAGGGAGGAGGAGGAAGAAGCCAGCACCCAGCAGTAGTGGCACTGTGGCAGACTGGTAGGCATTAGGGAACTAAGCATGGAATCAGCACAGTGAGGATTGAGGAGGGAGAATTGTGTGTGCAGAACTGCAGGCATTTTGCACACTTTGCCCTACGCTGGTGTGGAGTCCTGAGTGACCAGCTGTCTCCCTCCTCCTTCCTCTCCCCCGGAGCCTGTGACCTCTGAAGCTGCTATAAAACATGGCTGCCTGTCGCCCTCCTCCCCCCCCCCCCCCCCCCCCTGTCCTGCTAGCTGGCTTCTAAAGGCTGATACACACTGGGTACGGCCGTCGCCGCAACCAAGTGGCACGCGCGTGTTGCGGCGACGGTTCGCCCGTGTGTATGACGCGCGCGCCCCGAACCATCGCCCGTCGGAACTGTCGCCAGACGATTGACATGTTCAATCGCCGGCTACAGCTGTCGCCGCAACTTTGCCGGAACTGTCGCTAGTCCCGCATGTGTATGCGGGCTAGAGACAGCAACCCACACACAGCACACGGAGCTTCCGGGGGGGAGGAACCTCGGCGACAGCTTCTGCCGCATCGCTAATCCCTCTGCTGCCGTGTGGATGCAGAGGGACTTGGCGACGAGTTGTCGCCGAACTGTCACGCACACGCTCCCGTGTGCGACAGTTACAATTGTCCCCTGTGTGTACTTAGCTTAACGCTTCCCTTATCTCCGTGCAGCCCGGGGTCTCTTTTCATGTTGTTAATAAGGCAGCATTCCCCTTGTCTTCCTCCCACAGTCATTTCACCTTCACACACACACAAAGCTATTCATATACTGTATGGGGTATTCTTTTGTATTATTATAGTCAGTCTAATGTCCTGCTATATTATGTACCATAATCCTATTCTGATGTACTATGATATTTTTGTGTGTTTTTATAGCCTTGACATCTTCTACAGAGTGCATAGCCCTTTCACTGACTGTCCTCAAAGGAGCTCACATTCTAATCCAGGCATGGGCAAACTTGGCCCTCCAGCTGTTACGGAACTATAAGTCCCACAATGCATTTGCCTTTATGAGTCATGCCTGTGGCTGTAAGACTCCTGCAATGCATTGTGGGACTTGTAGTTCCTTAACAGCTGGAGGGCCAAGTTTGCCCATGCCTGTTCTAATCCCTACTACAGTCATAGTCTGATGTTGTACCAGGTTATTATGCATTTATACAGCACTGAAATCTCCTGCAGTACATTACAGAGTACATAGTCATGTCACTGACTGTCCTCAGAGGAGCTCACATTCTAATCCCTACTACAGTCATAGTCTAATGTTGTACCATATTATTATTATGTATTTCTACAGCACTGACATCTCCTGCAGTACATTACGTAGTACATAGTCATGTCACTGACTGTCCTCAGAGGAGCTCACATTCTAATCCCTACTACAGTCATAGTCTAATGTTGTACCATATTATTATTATGTATTTCTACAGCACTGACATCTCCTGCAGTACATTACGTAGTACATAGTCATGTCGCTGACTGTCCTCAGAGGAGCTCACAATCTAATCCTACCATAGTCATAGTTTAATGTGTACCATATTATTATTATTATTATGTATTTTTCTAGCGCCGATATCTTCTGCAGCACTTTACAGAGTCACTATCCTCAGTCCATTGAATTACCCTAATCTTGTAATCAGAATCTCTAACCTGACTACACTGGGCTTTATTTATACTTACCTGGGGCTTCCTTCAGCCCCATGAGCACTGTGGCCTCCTGTGCCGTCCTCATTGCCCCCTCCGTTCTAGCGCTATGACTCCCAGTAATCCCCTGCGATGCGCATGACCCTGCAACGCTCTTGTCTTTGGGAGTATCCGGTGCAGAATGCTCCTGGCCGTGGTAGCGCAAGGAGGGGTGTACATGCGGCTGAGCTGCGCATGTGCAGAAGAGCACTGCCAGACGGAGGCATATTGCATAAGTGGAGGGGGCAATGAGGACGGCGAGGGAGGCCACACAGTGCTTATGGGGCTGAAGGAAGTCCCAGGTAAGTATAAATAAAGCCCAGTGTACCATCTCAAGGCCACTTTAATTTTAACATTTTTTCCATAATCCTATTCTCCAATGCCTAGCCTCACCCTAAATTTCCAAAAGGCCTAGCCGTTAATCTCCACTAACCACTTTTTTTTTTATAAATACCTAACCCTAATATCCTGATTTATCAGTTTCTGTATTTGAACCTCTTCCCTTTCCTATGTCCAAAAACCCTAAATCCTAATCCCGCTGTTGTCATGGGGCGGCTGAAGGTAGTGGGCCTTGGGTGGTAAAAAGTACAAATCTGGCGCTGGGTGCCCCCAGTATAGGTATCCAGGCATAGGTGCCCTCAGTATAGGTATCCAGGTATAGGTGCCCTCAGTATAGGTATCCAGGTATAGGTGCCCTCAGTATAGGTAGCCAGGTATAGGTGGTGCCCCACTATAGGTAAGCTAGGTATAGGTGGTTCCCGCCCCAGTATAGGTAGCCAGGTATAGGTGGTGGCCCAGTATAGGTAGCCTGTAGCCAGATATAGGTGGTGCCCCAGTACAGAAAGTCCGCTGTAGCGGGCTCAGACATCTGCTCCCCACGTTCAAGCGCTGATGTCACTCTTCTGTCAGTGCTGGAACGCGGTGTGCTGGTTAGTGAGCCAGCACATGCAGCCCTTCCAGAACTTTGGGGGGGGGGGGGGGGGGCAGGACTCCCAGAAGCCCTGGGCCCCTCACTGCAGTGTCAGTTGTGCCCCCCCCCCCCCCGATGGCTGCCCGGGGTAGGCCTATTATATATCTTCAGCCTGCTAGGATCAGGGCTAGTTCAGAAACCATATATGTGATTCAGTTTATTAGTATTTACTCGCCAGAATTTTCCTCTTACAGCACTCCACTGTCTGAATTTTCCTCTCACAGCTCACCGCTGTCTTTTTAAAGTGGACCTGAATTCTTGCACAGGACAGAAGGAATAGTAGAAAAATGTCTGGCGGTTACCTAGCGACATCCAGGATGAAACAATTATGTTGAATTGCTGATTGTGAATGAGCACTTAACATATAAGAAGCACCGCTGTCTCCTCTGTAGCTTGTCTGCCAGCTGTTGTCACACAATCTCTCCAGACACTGCACTGCAATCTTCACTCTTTTTCTTTAATCCTGTCATTTGTTTCTCTGTCACTCTTGTTTGCATTGCTGTCCTGTTATCCTTGTAATGTCTCTGCTGTTTTCTGTTATCTCTCTCTGTTAATTTTTAATATACTGGTCTTTCTTTCTTATTGCTTACTGTTTCTCTTCTGGCTTATCTCTCCAGAATTGCTGCTCTTTATGGCCTGTAGATGTGTCTAGTATCTCTCCTCTCCTGTAATGTCTGCAGCTCTCTTTCTCTTCCTTAAAGGGGCACTACAGCAAAAACTGTAAAATTTAAAATATGTGCAAACATATACAAATAAGAAGTACATTTTTTTCCAAAGTAAAATGAGCCATAAATTACTTTTTTCCTATAATGCTGTCACTTACAGTAGGCAGTAGAAATCTGACAGAAGTGACAGGTTTTGGACTAGCCCATCTCTTCATAGGGGATTCTCAGCAAGGCTTTTATTCTCTATAAAGCTATTCCCGAAAAAGGATTTAAACAATAATGCTGGCCAGGCTCCTTGCTCGCTACACAGTTTTTTGGCAGTTGGACAAATAAACTGCCATTCACTAAGTGCTTTTGAAAATAAATATATCCCTATAAAGAGATTTGGACTAGTCCAAAACCTGTCACTTCTGTCAGATTTCTACTACCTACTGTAAGTGAAAGCAACATAGGAGAAAAGTAATTTATGGCTCATTTTACTCTAGAAAAAACGTACTTCTTATTGGTATATGTTTGCACATATTTTAAATTTTACAGTTTTTCGCTGTAGTGCCCCTTTAAGGTTGCCATACACTGGTTGATTTGCCATCAGATCGACTAACAGATAGATCTCTCTCTGATCGCATCTGATCAGAGAGGGATCGTATGGCTGCCTTTACTGCAAACAGATTGTGAATCGATATCACTATGAAACCGATTCACAATCTGTGGAGCTGCCACTGCCCCCCGCATATATTGCCTGATCCGGCAGGCACGAGTCCCCTGGTCTCCGCTGTCTCTTCTCCGCTCTGGGCTCCAGCTTCACTTTACTTCCTGCCGGGGGAAGTTTAAACAGTAGAGGGCGCTCTACTGTTTAAACTTCTTGTCGGGACAGGAAGTAAGTAAAGCCAGCCGGATCCCAGAGCAGAGAAGTGACCGCAGGGACACGCGCCGGCGGAACAGGTAATGTATTCCGTCGGTCATTGGACATTCGAACGCCGCTATCGACGCACTCCCGACCCAACGGCGATCGAGCGAAATCTTCTGCACAGATCGACGGGAACGATCGATTTCGGACGGAAATCAATCGTTCAGTCAGTGTTTGCGCAACGATTTCACAGCAGATTCGATCACAGTGATCGAATCTGCTGTATATCGGCGGGAAAGTCATTAAGTGTATGGGCCCCTTTCGTTTAGTTTTCAGTAAGTGCTCACTTGTCTGTGGCTCTGCCTTGCTCAGACTGTCTCACCAATGGCTGGTCTCTTCTTGTGTCTCTGCTCTATTTGCTCA
The DNA here is from genome assembly GCF_040937935.1 of Hyperolius riggenbachi. Lineage (NCBI taxonomy): Eukaryota > Metazoa > Chordata > Amphibia > Anura > Hyperoliidae > Hyperolius > Hyperolius riggenbachi. Next base: position 258,708,772 of record NC_090650.1, read on the forward strand.
CAAATCACGCTTATTTCTTGCTGCAGTAGAGTATGGTACCGTGACACAACTTATTTCTTGCTGCATCATCAGCTCAGTCTCCAAGGCTACTTGGCTCCTCCCCCTCACTAGCCTTCAACTGCCAAAACCTAACTGTTACTTCCGCCCTGCACATGCCCAGCTTCTCTCTCCCCTTTCCTGCTCATGGGCTTCCCCTGGCTGCACCTGCAGGCTCCCTTTACAGCAGCACTTTCTACAAAAAGTAAATGCATATTTAACCCTTGGTGTGTGTGTGTCTGTTGCAATGACACACACACAGGGTTCCAGTTAAGTGGTAGCAACGCCCGCCTTACAGCACTAGCATAGAGAGACACACATTTATATCCTGGCCTAGGCAGTATCTGCATGGAGTATGTATGTTTTGCTTGTCTTTGTGTAAGATTCCACCAACATTACAAAAACTGGTGGGTGCACTGGCTTACCTCCAAACCACCTCCAAACTGTCATATGGATACTGCTCTATCGACCCCTTTGATTAACAACTAGTGTGATGAATCCTTCACTGTACTCTGTAAGGCGGTGTGGAAGAGTGTCAGTGCTATGAAAATAAATAGTAAAAAAAAAAAAAAAAAAAAAAAGAAAAAACAAACAACAAAAAACCCCTTTGAAGTACAGATACAAGTTTCCGCTTCTGCTAAAAATGTTGATCTTTTCTGTGGCAGGATCATTGGACTTCTGGAGGCAAGTATTTCTGGGTGAGGTGTCACATGACCATAGACTGCGATCTCACCATAGGGGTAGAGCGCCACTCCTGTGGACAGAAGAGAGAATCGCAGTGCTGGATCCTAGGGAGGTGAGTAATGTGCAGGGGCTTTTGCAGACTCTCTCCGGTATGATTTTATTTCCCTGCTTTTAGGGTCTTAGGCCTCGTTCACATCATACGCGCTTCCGTGCGGATATGGAAGCGCGTATGATGTGCTGAAACGCAGGAACGGCAGAAGGGCATAGACTGCCCTTCTACCGTTCACATCTACTGCGCTGCGCAGCAGTACGATGCGCTGGGAAGCGCTTGCGTACCGCTGCATGCATTTTGCCCGGAAGCGCAGAGCTGATCCCATCACTGTCAATGGATGGGATCAGCAGCGCAGCGGCGCAGATGGCGTGCGATCGGATTGCACGGCCATCTGCGCTACTCAGATGCGATCAAGGCCTAAAAGCACATTAAAAAATTGTACTGCTTTCAGACCCTGAAATCAGGAAAGAATCATATATCCTCACTAATCCTCACCTTTCTGCTAAAGGGAACCTGAAGCAAGAGGTATATGGAGGCTTCCATATTTATTTCCTTTTAAACAATACCAGTATCTTTGGCTGCAGGAGTGTCTTAAAAACACGCCTGAAATAAGCATGCAACTAATCTTGTAAGATTTTTGTCAGAAACATCTGATCTGCCTGCTTGTTCAGGGTCTATGGCTAAATACATTAAATTCAGAGGATCAGCAGGCCTGACAGGCAATTGGTATTGTTAAAAGGAAAATTATTATGGCAGCCTCCATATATCTGTCGCTTAAGGTTCCCTTTAAAGAGAGTCTGAAGCCATAATAAAAATGGCTTTTTTCCTTATATATAGCAGGGGCATGTGTGCCCCTGCTAAAACGCCGATATCCCGCGGCTAAACGAGGGTCTTTTCCCCTCCAAATCCCCGACCAACTTGGTCATAGATTTTGCTACCCCTGTGCGCTTCCGTGTGAGGTAAGGCTATGAGATGCAGCCCTGCCTCACACGCGTCTATCAGCGGCTGATCTCCGCCTCTCCCCCGCCCCTCTCAGTGAAGGAAGACTGAGAGGGGCGGGGGAGAGGCGGAGATCCGCCGCTGATAGACGCGTGTGAGGCAAGGCTGCAGCTCATAGCCCCGCCTCACACGGAAGCGCTCCCCGGGCAGCACAGGGGGGATTTGGAGGGGAAAGGACCCTCGTTTAGCCGCGGGATAGCGGCGTTTTAGCAGAGGCACACATGCCCCTGCTATATATAAGGAAAAAAGCCATTTTAATTATGGCTTCAGACTCTCTTTAAGCATATCATTATTTTTCCGAGGCTTACTGAGGAGCAAAGGCTAGACTGTGTAGTTCCACCCTACAGGGGAGCTACTGCAGCGAAAACTGCTTAAAAACGGCTCATCATGAGAAAGAGGTCAGCCATATTCCAGTCAGAGTGCCCATTCTGACCCTTATTCACTGCTGAAAGTGCCTACTACAATCGGCTCAGGAAAGTCAGAATAGGACTATGGATCAGTGTTTATCCCAGGCTCTTTTAGCTGGGTGCTCCACCCGGCTGATTTGGGTGAGCACCCAGCTGTCATCTGCTTGCTTCCTCCTATGCTGTAAGCAGAGTTGCACCAGCCCTGCATTCCCCCAGTTACGCCCCACCCGGCTACTTTTTCAAGCCACCTGGCTAGTAAACATTTCTGGGGAGAACACTGTGGATCAATGGAAAAAGGTAGTCTACTCTGATGAATCATGTTTTCCCTGGCTTGGAAAAACAAGTGCAATGCATGCAGGGCCCAGCTCACAACTTTCAGCACTTAAAGGATCCGCTGCTAAAATACTCCAGGACACCCTCAGGGTCTTGTGGAGTTCATGGATTGATGGGTCAGAGCTGTTTTGGTGGCACAATATTAGGCAGTTCGTTTTAACCAGTAAATCCTCGATTCCCAAAAGAATTGCAAAACTGCTGGCACTGTGAAGTAGAGAACACTGAATGCAGGCACAATCTTTCTGGCATTCTGAGCGGCGATGCTGTGCAAGCTTTGCACATTAACACTGCCTGAAGTTTACACCTCATGTGATGACGTTCGCGTTGTGGGCAGCTGCTTAGTTGGTGTGGTCTGTGCCAGTTGTGGTGAGTGCGCAGGCTTTGGCCGGCGGTGCGGTTGTGGTGTGCGCATGCAGGTGCATCCGTGCATAATTACATCTTTTGTTTAGTACGTAGGATGATTTGGCTGATTAGTGTATATGGGTCTCTGGAATCTGTGCTGAAAGCAGACTCCTTTACCCTCACAAAGACTCCCGTCACAGCAACGAAAACAATGATAAAGCGAAAACGAAGGAAACGCTTATATTCAATGACCTACATTTCAGACTTCATGTGCTTTTTCTTAAACAAAGCATTGTGCAACTCGGCTTGAAGGCAAATACATTATTTGAACCAATTCTATTAACATATCATTTCAAAATGGAGCATTAAACATTTATAGGCCACCTGTTTTCTCCTCTCTCACAATCTGCTGCTCAAATGAAAAAAAATATAGCCAACAGAAACCATTATTGCAACCCTGGCTACAAATAATCTCTTGCAGCATATAATTCAATCATAAAAATGCCTTTCCATTCATCTACACACGCCTTATGCATACTCTGAAGTGCCTCTGTAATTAATAAATGGTACACAAGACCACAGTATAAAGTAATATCATTAATACGTTTTCAAGGAAGGTGATAAATGATAGATTCCAATAAGTTCACAGTGATTAGTGCCTAAAATAAAAAAGTAAACCAGCAGCAGCAAAAATATAGGAACCAATTTACATCTGCTGAGAACTCAGCTGATAAGATCACGTTCATAATTACCCAGTCTTTGACACTGTCACAATGAGAGGATCTTCTGCTGCACCACAATTATATAGTAGTTTCTAACGGGGATGTTCAATGAGGATTATGCAAATTGTGTATACAAACATATACAGCTTGAAAGTGGACCAATGATGTCATGCCAAGGTGGAATTTGATATGTTGATTATTCAGGTTGAATGTATTTGCATACTAAATTTGCAATAGCCTGGATCAACTCAGAAATGGTCATCCAGAAAGTAATGCCTATTTTATCTGCAATGCAACGTATGCGATCTATGTAATTTAAATTGCATCTGCCATGTTAAGCTCGCCTCTCCCTGTGCCATTGGTTAAGTGACTACAGAACGCTGGTAACTGTTTGTTCAGATGAAGCCCCCATCCCCAATCCCTTCAACTCCTGTTGCCATACTCCATTCCTTTGCGCTGCAAAGGTAACAATGTTACAGATTACATCTCCTACAGTAATGCTGGAAGGCAGACTCTGACATTTCTGAAAGTAAAGATAATTGGTATTAGTTCCAGATTTAGCTTTTTTTTTTGTCATGAAATGTATTGTTTTTTTTGGCATCTTGACAAACGGTTACTGTTTGTATACACTGTGAAAAAGTTTATACATTTGTATGCCAAAATTGAGGCACCTATGCCACAGCCCAAATTACATATTTTGTTAACTTTGTAAAGTAAAAGTACGGTAGTACTTTAGTAACAAGTTAAACAGTACTTGTAGCATGAGCAAAGGTTTAGATGTCCATCCACTAGTCAAGTGATAAAGACATTGCAAGGCTCTCACTCTCAATTACTTGTACCTTGTCAGACTTAAATACCTATTAGGAGTTGTCACTTGTAGACAATTACAAGCTTAAAAAAAATCAGTGACATTCCAAGCTTTGGACTGTCACTCAACAATCTTGTAGTCCTCTACACAATTAAGTTAAAATCTGAAACTTCAGGCAACTGATGTCTTTAAAGCAGTGGAAGACTACAAAAGACACTTCCAGGTTGCAGTTTCTTTTGTCTGTAGTATAGGCTGACTGTGAAAGTCAAGGTAAGAACTGGAAGGCTAATAAAATGTTCAGAGAAACCTGCATGGAAGAAGGCCAGCCTTTATCTGACACCAAAAAACATATAGGAATGTATTGCTAAGTTGTTTGCACACCTGATCTGCATGGACGATTTGTCAGGAGGAACTGTGATCTGTGACCTCATTATAAACCAAAGCAAAACAATATGTAGACAAGCCAGAGGCCATTTGGAAACAAGTGATGCGGACTGGTAAAAAAAAAAACCCCAAAAAACGTAACTATTTGCCTACAATCACCTAGTGTAGAGGGCGGAAAAAGAGACATTTGCCTAAAAAACAGAAAACACACACACACACACAACCTATCCATCTGGATGGGTTGCAATTTTCACATATCATTGCTGCTCCCATTCATTCTCCAATAACTTTATGAATACTTATCACACCTAAGTGATCTATATATTGTTTTTGTTTTTTTTCAGGACAAATTAGGCTTTTTGTGTGTGAAAATGTTGTTTAGTAATTACCGTATTTTCTATGCAATTTAAAGGGAAAATAAGGGGAAAACAAAGCTTTACAATAAACAGTGCTAATTATAAGTTAAACTCGCAAATTGTATTTGCTTATCCATCCTGGTTATTACAACATTTAGATTATGTTCCTAGTAAAATTTATGGTGACAATATTGTATTTGGTAATAAAGCTGTCTTTTTTTCAGTTTTTTGCTTTTTCACTGTACACTATCGATGATTACAAGACCTTATTTGCAAAAATAATAGTAATATACCCTTACGGCATAAATATTTAAAAAAGCCAAGTTCCTAAGGTAACAATATATGATTTTAATCCTTTATATTCTGTCACATTTCTTTTGGTACAGAATATGCAAAAATTAACTGCTTTTGATTCAGTTTGTGACTAAAAAGAATACACAAGACTAAAACTATCTAAACTTTATTCTACTAATCACGGTAAAAATGTTACCACATATTTCCCTTGTAGTTTTGCTAAAACTTTCCAAAGATTGATCATAATTTTGAAAATAACTTTTTATGTTTTGATTGAGTTTGTCCCTATTTTTTATGTGACATGGGCCAAGCTTTAAGACACACCTAAATGTATTCTACAACTCCTGACGGTTAAAATGATACCACATGTGCCTCATTTAGTAATGAACTGGTGGTGCACTCTCCACAACTACACTGGACGTATATATACGCCCTGTTGTCATAAAGTGGTTACACTTAGGGATGGATCCATTGTGCTTTTGGGGGAACTCTGGGGGAATTGGGTACCGATTCCTCTAAAAATCAGCTAATTCTGGATGCCAGAAACGGTCATCCATGAAACTGGTAGTGAAAATTGTATGGCTTCTACAAAAAAATGATCCTGAACATATCTCCAAATTGACCAAGCGCAAACCTCTCACAACCTCTTGACTAAAAAATAATTGAAAGTTTATGGGTACATTTCAAACATGCTGTGACTGCAAGAAGGCCCAAGAATATATCAGAATTACATACAACAGCAAAAAAGGAGTGGACAAAAATCCACACAGCAAGAACTGCAAGTCCCTTATTACAGCTTGCAAACAACCTTTGTTTCTAGCTATGTGTCAAAAGGTTGTTTCTAAACATAGAGTTGCGAGGGATAGCATAGTTTGTACCATACAGTATTTGATTTGTTTGTTTTAAAGTAAACATAAATCTAAAATACTTACCTTAATAGAGGGAAGGCTGTGGATAGTAAAGAGCCTACCGGTTCCTCCATACAGCTCGTCATTCCTCTGCTGTCAGCTGCTAAAGCTACTTGACCTGCTCTGTCAACCAGCTCTTCAGAACTACTCATGTTTCTTAGATTTTAAGACAAAACAGAAGGAGGACACACCAATGAACACAGGTCCAGCATTGTGCCAATGCCGAATACCAAGTGGCTAGTCGGCATCAAAGTCCACAGAGGCAGGCACCACCTTAAGTAAAAATATTAAAATACCATCCAATAAAAATGAAAATGGCTGTAGCCATTTTTATTAGATGTTATTTTAATATTTTTTGAATAAAGAGATATTTTTACTACAGGTACTAAATGATGAATGCCCAACTTCATTCATTTAAAGGAATGTTGTTTTATATAAATTATGTATACAATATTTTGTAAAAAAAAATAAAAATATTTTTTTTTTTGTAAAATAAAATCGTACCTGCTACTTGAATTAAAATGTAGTTGTTTTCCTCCTAATCTATCTGTAGTTGTAGTACTGGCCACAAACAGTATCTAAGCAAAGGAAGGAGGTGAGAGTGGGTCAGGTGATCTGTTTTGTGCTCTACTAGCTGTAAGGAACTACTGGATGCTGCCAGGCTGGAGTGATGATTATTTATTGCAAAAAGTACAGCCGTGCAACGTACAAATGTTTGTGCATCACTAAATACTGTGAATTTACTACTGTGCATTAAAAATGAGAGGCTCAGCTGGGGCATTAAATACTTTTGCATTACATGTCTGCTTATTTTTATATAATAGATCATAGCATTGTATTGAGAGGTGGTATCAGAATGATTACAATTGTAATACCAGTCTATCAACTATAAATCAACTTAAATAATGTAATACATGTGCACCATGCCAACAAATGCGATACACCACAAGTATATATACTATATATAACTCAGCCTGTAACTTAGAAAGGCTACAGTGTTCTCATGTAAAAAGTAATCGTAAACAAAAGAATAGTATCTAGATCAACAAATGTTACGGTTTCAGTTTGTGTGAAGAGTCACTTTTAAATGTTAAAAAGAAACTCCAACCAATAATTTAACTTTATCCCAATCAGTAGCGGATACCCCCTTTTACATGAGAAATATATTGCTTTTCACAAACAGACCATCAGGGGGTGCTGTATGACTGATTTTGTGCTGAAACCCCTCCCACAAGAAGCTCTGGGACCGCGGTACTTTTGACAGTTTGCCACAATGTAACAAGGTTCACAGACAGGAAATAGCCGTTTACAGCTGTCTCCAACGGCCAAAACAGCTAGGAGCAGCTACATAACCTGCCCACAGTAAAAATGTCACCATGTAACAAATGTCAGAATGTAAATCGGGGAGAGGAAAGATTTTACAATGAGCAAACACTGACTAAATCATTTATACATAATTATGGTAAAAATGAAGCACTTTTTTTTATTAAAATAATAATAATCATGAAAGCTTTACAAAACAATAACTACAGCAATAATAATCCATTTTGTTCTTTTCTTGTAATGAACCCAGTACTAAAGAACAGCGGAGGCAGTAGAATTAAAGATTAAGGGGAATACAAACATCAGGACGTCTGTTTACACCCAAACGATAATAATACATTCATAAAGTGCTATTTAAAGGTTTTCTAGTGGCTGATAAAATCCATGCAGTCTGTTAAGGTAAGTTTTAGATTCAAGAGTGTGAAAGAAAATATGCTGATCTTTCCATATACCTTACACAAGCCTATAACATCGTAAAATCTATTTACAGAATCTAAACTTTTAAGTAGAACAAAAGTTTAAATCAATAAATTCAATGAGTTTTGATGACTGAGAATGTGTTTTGTCTCCTGGATAAGACAAGTTTCCTTTTAAGACATTTGTTCTGCCAGCCTATAATCACATTCTTTTGGTTGGCAGTTTAAAATTAAAGTTTGCTCAGCAAGAAAAATATATTTACCGTACATCACTGCAGATAAACCAACTTTTATTATATGTAAATTTTGGGATAAGGTGGGGGTCAGCTTATTTGTGGGTAATATACTGCGGGGGTGCTCCTATACAGGGATACACGTTGGAAGAGCACCGGAAAGCATAACTACCGTTCCTCACATCTCCCCGTCAGCTTCTTATCTGACCGCCATAGCTTCAGGCTCACTGCAGTCACATGACTGGGAGCCTTGAGTTCTAGTGGCGAGTTAACAAGCTGCCAGGGAGAGGCGAGAATGCAAGCTGGAGCAAGAAAGGGCAGCTATGCTTTCACTGATGCGCTTCCAATGCACCCTCTGCATGGCACTAGGGTTATAAATCGGGAAGGAAGAGGGAGCTATATCAGCAAGTCACAGCATTTGGCCTACTTTTTAGGACAATAGTGTGTTGTGTGTCTTCAGGTGTGTGTGTGTGTCTTCAGGTGTGTGTGTGTGTGTGTGTCTTCAGGTGTGTGTGTGTGTCTTCAGGAGTGTGTGTGTCTTCAGGTGTGTGTGTGTGTGTGTGTGTCTTCAGGAGTGTGTGTGTCTTCAGGTGTGTGTGTGTGTGTGTGTCTTCAGGAGTGTGTGTGTCTTCAGGTGTGTGTGTGTCTTCAGGAGTGTGTGTGTCTTCAGGAGTGTGTGTGTCTTCAGGTGTGTGTGTCTTCAGGTGTGTGTGTGTGTGTGTCTTCAGGTGTGTGTGTGTGTGTCTTCAGGTGTGTGTGTGTGTGTCTTCAGGTGTGTGTGTGTGTGTGTCTTCAGGAGTGTGTGTGTCTTCAGGTGTGTGTGTGTGTGTGTCTTCAGGAGTGTGTGTGTCTTCAGGTGTGTGTGTGTGTGTGTGTGTGTGTCTTCAGGTGTGTGTGTGTGTGTCTTCAGGAGTGTGTGTGTCTTCAGGTGTGTGTGTGTGTCTTCAGGTGTGTGTGTGTGTGTGTGTCTTCAGGAGTGTGTGTGTCTTCAGGTGTGTGTGTGTGTGTGTGTGTCTTCAGGTGTGTGTGTGTGTGTGTCTTCAGGTGTGTGTGTGTGTGTGTCTTCAGGTGTGTGTGTGTGTGTGTGTGTGTGTCTTCAGGAGTGTGTGTGTCTTCAGGTGTGTGTGTGTGTCTTCAGGTGTGTGTGTGTCTTCAGGTGTGTGTGTGTGTGTGTGTGTGTGTGTGTGTGTGTGTGTGTGTACTAGGTTCTCGTTAAAAATACATTTTACCTCTAATTCTACAAAAGTGTAGACTTGTAACCAAAGCTAGTGATAACACCCTTCCCAGTGATGTTTAGCAGAGAGGGACCACAACTCATGCTGACATCGCCCGTTCTGTTAAATGTAGCACTAATTGACCATATTATAGGTGGCTGTCATGAAATCTAGTTGCACATATATAAGGTGGCACGGGCTCACATCTAAACCCTAAGGGTGGGCATTGAAATATAATGAAAGCTTCTGATTGGTTAAGGATGAGCAACAATGCAGGGTCAACAAAGCCAGTGATGTCTATCTACCGATGACAGCTTATTAGAATTACTATCTTCTGTACACTGCAATTGCAGGCAGCACCATTTGAGCTGGCTGACAACCCTATGGATTGTAACTATGCATACCTACATTTGATATACATGCTGGTTGGTTTATTTGACACTGCTGTGGTGGCTGTCATTAAACTGAGGATAGTCTTGACTCCAACATAACCACGTTGACAATCTATGCCCAAGCACTCAGAGAGGCAGATGTGGATGAACCCTTGTTTGCGGTCTATAATTTCTACTGGATAACAGGCACACTGAGGCATTTGTGTGCGACTCCAGGTGATGCCTCAGGGGTAAACTTTGGTGAACAGTAGTGCATTCCTGCAACCTTTGCAACCGTTCCTCTTCACTCTGTCAACAGCTATACAATGGTCCGTGTTTACAGGATATACATCCAATAGATCAGTCTGTTGATTAGTGGCGATATCCTGCTACACCAAGCCACATTGCAACGGATTATCTCTACAGGCCATTCACTAAGTAAACCATTGTGGTTTCACCAACATCAATATTCTGAGGTTCCTGTTTTATCACCATCTAATAAAAGTACACAAGCAAATATAAAATAGACTGCTGCTTTGAACTCTGGTCACATGTTACAGTCATGCAGTGTGTAGACTATTTCATTGCACCCGTAGAAGCTGTTGCTGGTCTAAGGGACGTTCTGATATATATGCACAATATTTGTAGTATCTTTAGCAAGTCAATAAAGTTTATATATTGGTTTTATGTAGAACATTGTTATGTGCCCCATGTGTGCGCCGAAGTTCCAGTTTGCCATACACTTATTAGTTTGGAATCTGGAACAATGCCTGCAATCCTGGATCGGAGGTGCCTGAGAGAATAGCAGCCCATTCATCTTAAAGCGGACCTGAACTCAGAACTTCCTCTCTGCTCTAAAAGATACACCACAGCATAATAAACCTTGTCACAGCTGATACAAATCCTAAAATACATCTGCACTGTTTTCACTTCCTGATTCATGGAAGCAGACATATGTTTTAACATCCTGTGCTTTTAAATCAGCTTATCTGCCATCTTTGCAATGGCTGTGTGACACAGTGGAGAGTTTAAATTACAACTTGTGATTAGACACCAATGAGGGGGGATTAGACGGGCTAAACTCTCTAAATACAAACTGGGTGCATTTCTCTATGTCTTCCTTCTGTCCTGTGCAAGAGTTCAGGTCCACTTTAAAATGATATTTAGTGCTAGTTTCATATTAAGTTATTAGTTTCAAAGGGCTGTGCCATGGGAAGATGGGGACAGTGTATTCAATGATCATTCAATGAAGTTATATGCCCTACTGCACTAGCTTTATTAAAGGGGAATTATAGTTTGGCATAACACAAAAACCTGCGATTTTTACACTGATGGCATTACTTGTAGACAAAAGTAAGTTCCCACAGCTCATAGAACAACACCGACAAGACAAAGAACATTTATATCGCGCTTTTCTCCTGGCAGACTTAACCACTTGAGGACCTAGGGCTTTTTACCCCTTAAGGACCGGCCACTTTTTTTCCATTCAGACCACTGCAGCTTTCACAGTTTATTGCTCGCTCATACAACCTACCACCTAAATGAATTTTGGCTCCTTTTCTTGTCACTAATAAAGCTTTCTTTTGGTGCTATTTGATTGCTCCTGCGATTTTTACTTTTTATTATATTCATCAAAAAAGACATGAATTTTGGCAAAAAAATGTTTTTTTTAACTTTCTGTGCTGACATTTTTCAAATAAAGTGCCGGCTGCTTACCTGGTAGCAGTGTTCCGGCGAGTCCTCCAGGACGGCCCCTCCTGAGATTGTGTAAGTCCCCCCTCCCAAATCGGAAACACCTTAAGAGAATTAAAATAATTAATTGATGCAGTATAAATCCCACCTCCTCACAATCTCCCACAGTTTATGCAAAGAGAAGAATAACGAACCACACTCCCCTTATAAATAAAAGTTAAAAGTCAGGGTTGGGAACTAGGCGGCCGTCCTGGAGGACTCGCCGGAACACTGCTACCAGGTAAGCAGCCGGCACTTCCTCCCTTCGTCCTCCAGGACGGCCCCTCCTGAGATTTAGCGAGAAATTTACCCTAGGGTGGGATGACTGCTTGCAGAACTTTACGACCAAAAGATTGGTCTTGAATGGAGAGGAGTTTAACTCCGTAATGCTTAACGAATGTCGAATGCCTGGACCATGTCGCAGCCCGACAATCTGTTCCAAAGAGACTCCTGACCTTTCTGCCCATGACGTCGATAAAGATCTGGTCGAGTGTGCTGTAATATGAGCAGGTGCTATTACCTGAGCTTCTGAGTAAGCAAGAGTAATAACCTCCTTAATCCATCTAGACACCGTAGCTCTAGAAACCTGAACTCCTGTTCTAGAACCTCCGAAAGCTATCAGAAGGTTAGCTGAATTTCTCCAGTCCTTGGTTCTTCCCAATGGGACATGAAGTCTAAGATGCAATAGAAGTACCACCTCATTCTACCTATCCTGAGTGCATTGAATATTACCTTGAATCAGTAGGAGATTTAGCAATGGATTTAGGTGGGTATATCCATTTGTTGTGGAGGCTACGTGGAAAACTAATTACCGGTAACCATACTTTTTGGCTTCTGCTTGCCTCCACCATAGGTGACCAATGAGAGTTAGAATAGCACCTCTTCTCAGGATAGGACCACTCCAAGGATTGATTTCTTGGTAGATCCAAAACGATAGAGCTTTATGAATGTGACATAAGAGGCCCATGCGGTAGCTTCACCCTCATATCCAGTGAGCTTAATTTACCTCTTTTTTAATTGAGAAATTAGCACATAAGGAAAAGAAAGATTCTCTGATCCTTGTGGAAATCAGACCTAAGTTTCGTAGAAATAAGAGCGGTAACCTGAAATCAATTCTATTCTTCAGGACAGACATGGATGGTGGTTAAATGTATAGGGCCTGTATTTCTCCAATACACCTGGCCACCGCTGTCACCACCAACAAACATCTAAGGACTAAGTCTGTATAGTGATAGCCTTACTAATTCAGACGAATGGCAGCCTCACTTTAGGATGAGCAGACTGTTGGAATGAAAGTATACTTGAATTGTAGTCTCAGGTACTGAAGTCTAGAAAAGACTTGAGATACAGGGTCTCTTTAAGCAGAGTTTCTCAGAGAGAAATGATACAGTCATGTACCAGGAACATGTCCCTCTTGGAAGGCCACATAATGGGTTATCAGGTCTAACTGCCCCCGACAGTTAGACGGACACCATAAACAAAGCCGATATTTACAAAACATTGCATTCTTTGTAACTAGGTTATAAAGCAATGGCTTATTAATTAATGAGGTGGGTCACATGCCCATGCCAACACAAGATGCTTAATAAAGCCCTTTGAAAGGTGAAGAAGGCTGTCTCTGCTCTATCCCCTGTATGCTGATGAGTTTCTGGTGCCGGAGCAAAAGGTGTGTGGTGCTGTTGCCAATGGCAACCAGCATATACATTCTTACACAGACCATGCCTTCAGATATCAAGAGGCCACTATAAAATGGCCTGACCCTGCTTCACAAAGATCATCCAAGATCTGCAAGAACAATGGCCCCCCTTACCAAAGGTAGGGCTACAGCAGATGCCAAACCTGTCTTGGTCAGTCTGACGCAAAAGAATACCTGTGGTCTGATCCTACATCCCTTTTCGAAGTACCCTTCAAGGGGGAAAAAACAAACGTATGCTCCCCCCTGTGCCGCAACAAAAGTGTTCACACTCTCTGGAGAAAAAACGAACAACATTGTTCCAAGCAGAAACCAGGTAGCTGCAAATTGTCAAACATATTTGTTCGGACACCAGTTCTGAGATGGTTGTTTGCAACTCAACCTACATGCTAGAATAATATCCCTTCCTTTGAGATAAACTGATCTCAAGGAAGCACCTTGTTCACTGCCCAGCAGAATGTCTGAGCATAGGAAGTTTAAGATTATGGGTGGACTATAAGTCCCACTTGTTAGTTTAAACTGAGTCACAAGTGTAATTCCCAGTGTGAAGATTCACGAATCTGTTTTCCAACCGATTCTCTCATCTCTGGAGAGTACTCCAGACTGCCAGTAGATTAAAGAGAATATTTTCTCCAGTGAAGCACACCTGTCATGCATTTAATTGAGATTCAGATGCCCTGTACAACTCCAGAGTCTTGCATCTGTCGTAATAACGAATGGATTTTATAATCCATTCGATTGCAGATTTGGTTGAGAAGTCCATTTTTAGGGAGAGTCACTGGATCTGACATCCAGATCGATTTCTCTATCCAACCACTGACATAGAATTGCTGTTTGACATATTGTGTAGACAATTTGTGCATAAGCAACAACTGGAATACAGGCAAAATGAAAGACATAGCTTGTCTGTGACCACCTTTGCTCTGAAAAACTATCAAGAGTGTTTTTGATCCAATCCTTTCTGCAGATCCATCCTAAATACTCTACAGTTGTAAAACAACCTGCATATTATCTTAGGTCTTCCTTCATTTTCACAGCTAGGTAAAGCTAGAAAATATCTTCTGTATACTCAGATTGCTGCTATTAAAATCATGTTCTTTCATAAAGATCCTGGGAACACTTGTAACCCATCAAGGAAGTACTCAGGACTGCAAATGAAAAAGACTTGGGATTGAATCCTGAATTGCTGTCTCAGCATTTATGTTGCGCTTCTGTCCCGACGGACGGAAGGCGTCTGAGCTGCAGCCATTAAGGTACGCTCAGTAGGCAGTAGCAGTTCCAAAGAGCCTCGCCCAAGGACTCCTTACCAAACAGGTGTAGGCTTTCTGAACAGGGAGAGCTAAGGTACTAATCCCAGTCCCCAGTGTCAGAGGTAGAGCCCTTAACCACCACACTAGCCACTGTCCCTTTAAAAATTTTTTTTTTTTTTTTTTTTTTTTTAAACTTGCCATCAGAATAACTTATGCATCAACCTTGCATCTATTTATATGCAAAAAAAAAAAAACAGTGTTGCAATTCAAATGTCTGTGCAGAATCCCTGCACATAAGTAAAAACACATCTGCTAATAGCTTGACTCCTGTGCATATTCCCTGCACAAAATGATCTTCTGAAAGCACACCTGCTACCAGCATCATTATCTGAAAAGAGCACTTGCTATTGCAAACAGAATGTCTGTGTATAATTATTACACACCATTGTTATCTGAAAATTAGCTTTGCAAACTGAAGGTTTCTGTGCATATTTTTTGCATGTAATTCTGCATTGCATTCAGAACATATGCCAATCCCTGAACATAACTCCTATCTGAAATGCACCATTGCATTCAGAATATCCATGTGCTAAGCCCTGCACATAATTATCTGATAAGTAGCATTGCATTCAGGATCTGTAAAGCACACCTGCTGGCAGATAAACTAAGCATCCATATAATTGTCTGAAAATGTATGCACACAAATCATTAACAGAAAACCCAAACTTGTTATAACATTTGTGCACAAATCATTACATGAAAGTATAACTGCTTTCAGAATATTATGGCCAACCAAAATATGTATGCATGTATTTGCATAATCCACACCACAGCCATTCATTGTAATCAGCCATGCTTCAATCAAAATGCACAATCCCTGATTGTGGAAAAATCTACTTTGAGACCCAGATTTAAATGATTCCAACAATCAAGCAATTGATTATGTATATGGCTGCTCCCCTGTGGTATGAACGCTTGAATTTGAGGGAATTGCCAGCACAAAAAGGTGTAGCCTGCATAGGGCAAGAGGGTAAAGCTGCCCTGAAAGCTGAGAAAGTTGTAGCCATTTCCTGTTTCATGGGTTTCATCAGGTCAAATAAAGCTACTGTGGTACTTTCAGGTCCAGGAGCATAAGACTTAGACTTGATATAACTGACCAAACAAAGTCTTAGAGGTTCCTTCAGGCAACTTGCAACCACATTCAGTACATCAGCTAGACTTTGAAGTGCTTTTGAGTTTCTGTAGTACAAAACAACTCAAACACCAAGAGTCTTACTAACATGTACCCATTAACAATATGACAGGAGTCTGCAATAAACACTGCAATGTGTTTGCTTACCGGTGGATGTGACCTGACTGCTTAGTCTCACCAGTTGCAGCACTCTCCTGAGCTTCTGTGGTGGGCCCACTTGACTGCACCATGACCCCCTCAGAGCTGTAGCGTCTGCGTGTATAGCGTGGCCATGGCGGTTTACAAAACTCGCACTTTCAGCCATCTAACACGATCAGTACGCATGACGTTTTATGCATGACGCAGTACGCACCACGCGCTCACGCGTATCCAATGATGCATACATGCGACCTATCATGCAAACTTGCGTCATATTCGGGCATGCGGAAAATCCGGCATCTCTGCTTACCGCCACCATGCCCGCAGAAAGTATAATGAAGAGAGGGAACCTCTCCAGTTCCCTTCATTCAAAATAGGAAAAAACAGGTAACCTCCTGCTTAGCTTCCTATTCTAGGCCGCACACCAGTAACAAGCCTAAATTATACTTTACAAAAAAATAAAAAAAACAAAGAAAAAAACAATAAAAATGGTGCAGCAGGTGCCAACAGGCTTCCCCTACTGAAAGGAACAACCTTCCCTGGTGCTTCCGTGGTGAGGTCTGGGAAACAAACAAAAAACTGTGGGAGATTGTGAGGAGGTGGGATTTATACTGCATCAATTAATTATTTTAATTCTCTTAAGGTGTTTCCGATTTGGGAGGGGGGACTTACACAATCTCAGGAGGGGCCGTCCTGGAGGACGAAGGGAGGAAGTAAAATTTCTGTATACATGCAGCGCGAAAAATGTGGACAAACATGTTTTGGATAAAAAAAAACCCATTCAGTGTATATTTATTGGTTTGGGTAAAAGTTATAGCGTTTACAAACTATGGTGCAAAAAGTGAATTTTCCCATTTTCAAGCATCTCTGACTTTTCTGACCCCCTGTCATGTTTCATGAGGGGCTAGAATTCCAGGATAGTATAAATACCCCCCAAATGACCCCATTTTGGAAAGAAGACATCCCAAAGTATTCACTGAGAGGCATAGTGAGTTCATAGAAGATATTATTTTTTGTCACAAGTAAGCGGAAAATGACACTTTGTGACAAAAAATAAAAAAAGTTTCCAAAAAAAATGAAATCTGCCACGGACTCACCATGCCCCTCTCTGAATACCTTGAAGGGTCTACTTTCCAAAATGGGGTCATTTGTGGGGTGTGTTTACTGTCCTGACATTTTGGGGGGTGCTAAATTGTAAGCACCCCTGTAAAGCCTAAAGGTGCTCATTGGACTTTGGACCCCTTAGCGCAGTTAGGCTGCAAAAAAGTGCCACACATGTGGTATTGCCGTACTCAGGAGAAGTAGTATAATGTGTTTTGGGGTGTATTTTTAAACATACCCATGCTGGGTGGGAGAAATATCTCTGTAAATGACAATTTGTTAATTTTTTTTACACACAATTGTCCATTTACAGAGATCTTTCTCCCACTCAGCATGGGTATGTGTAAAAATACACCCCAAAACACATTGTACTACTTCTCCCGAGTACGGCGATACCACATGTGTGGCACTTTTTTGCACCCTAACTGCGCTAAAGGGCCCAAAGTCCAACGAGTACCTTTAGGATTTCACAGGTCATTTTGAGAAATTTCGTTTCAAGACTACTCCTCACGGTTTAGGGCCCCTAAAATGCCAGGACAGTATAGGAACCCCACAAATGACCCCATTTTAGAAAGAAGACACCCCAAGGTATTCCGTTAGTAGTACGGTGAGTTCATAGAAGATTTTATTTTTTGTCACAAGTTAGCGGAAAATGACACTTAAACCCAATAAAAATCAATTTCCGCTAACTTGTGACAAAAAATAAAATCTTCTATGAACTCACCGTACTACTAACAGAATACCTTGGGGTGTCTTCCTTCTAAAATTGAGTCATTTGTGGGGTTCCTATACTGTCCTGGCATTTTAGGGGCCCTAAACCGTGAGGAGTAGTCTTGAAACAAAATTTCTCAAAATGACCTGTGAAATCCTAAAGGTACTCATTGGACTTTGGGCCCCTTAGCGCAGTTAGGGTGCAAAAAAGTGCCACACATGTGGTATCGCCGTACTCGGGAGAAGTAGTACAATGTGTTTTGGGGTGTATTTTTACACATACCCATGCTGGGTGGGAGAAATAACTCTGTAAATGGACAATTGTGTGTAAAAAAATCAAAAGATTGTCATTTACAGAGGTATTTCTCCCACCCAGCATGGGTATGTGTAAAAATACACCCCAAAACACATTATACTACATCTCCCGAGTACGGCGATACCACATGATTGGCACTTTTTTGCAGCCTAACTGCGCTAAGGGGCCCAAAGTCCAATGAGTACCTTTAGGATTTCACAGGTCATTTTTGTTTCAAGACTACTCCTCACGGTTTAGGGCCCCTAAAATGCCAGGGCAGTATAGGAACCCCACTAATGACCCCATTTTAGAAAGAAGACACCCCAAGGTATTCCGTTAGGAGTATGGTGAGTTCATAGAAGTTTTAATTCTTTTGTCACAAGTTAGCGGAAATTGATTTTAATTGTTTTTTTTCACAAAGTGTCATTTTCCGCTAACTTGTGACAAAAAATAAAATCTTCTATGAACTCACCATACTCCTAACGGAATACGTTTGGGTGTCTTCTTTCTAGAATGGGGTCATTTGTGGGGTTCCTATACTGCCCTGGCATTTTAGGGGCCCTAAACCGTGAGGAGTAGTCTTGAAACAAAAATGACCTGTGAAATCCTAAAGGTATTCATTGGACTTTGGGCCCCTTAGCGCAGTTAGGCTGCAAAAAAGTGCCAATCATGTGGTATCGCCGTACTCGGGAGATGTAGTATAATGTGTTTTGGGGTGTATTTTTACACATTCCCATGCTGGGTGGGAGAAATACCGCTGTAAATGACAATTGTTTGATTTTTTTTTTACACACAATTGTCCATTTACAGAGAGATTTCTCCCACCCAGCATGGGTATGTGTAAAAATACACCCCAAAACACATTATACTACTTCTCCTGAGTACGGCGATACCACATGTGTGACACTTTTTTGCAGCCTAGGTGCGCTAAGGGGCCCAACGTCCTAATCACAGGTCATTTTGAGGCATTTGTTTTCTAGACTACTCCTCACGGTTTAGGGCCCCTAAAATGCCAGGGCAGTATAGGAACCCCACAAGTGACCCCATTTTAGAAAGAAGACACCCCAAGGTATTCCGTTAGGTGTATGGCGAGTTCATAGAAGATTTTATTTTTTGTCACAAGTTAGTGAAAAATGACACTTTGTGAAAAAAAAAAAAAAATCAATTTCCGCTAACTTTTGACAAAAAATAAAATCTTCTATGAACTCGTCATACACCTAACAGAATACATTGGGGTGTCTTTTTTCTAAAATGGGGTCAGTTTCTGGGGTTCCTATACCGCCCTGGCATTTTACGGGCCCAAAACCGTGAGTAGTCTGGAAACCAAATGTCTCAAAATACTGTACAGGGGTATAAGCATCTGCAAATTTTGATGACAGGTGGTCTATGAGGGGGTGAATTTTGTGGAACCGGTCATATGCAGGGTGGCCTTTTAGATGACAGGTTGTATTGGGCCTGATCTGATGGATAGGAGTGCTAGGGGGGTGACAGGAGGTGATTGATGGGTGTCTCAGGGGGTGGTTAGAGGGGAAAATAGATGCAATCAATGCACTGGGGAGGTGATCGGAAGGGGGTCTGAGGGGGATCTGAGGGTTTGGCCGAGTGATCAGGAGCCCACACGGGGCAAATTAGGGCCTGATCTGATGGGTAGGTGTGCTAGGGGGTGACAGGAGGTGATTGATGGGTGTCTCAAGGTCTTATTAGAGGGGGGAATAGATGCAAGCAATGCACTGGCGGAGGTGATCAGGGCTGGGGCCTGAGGGCATTCTGAGGGTGTGGGCGGGTGATTGAGTGCCCTAGGGGCAGATAGGGGTCTAATCTGATAGGTAGCAGTGACAGGGGGTGATTGATGGGTAATTAGTGGGTGTTTAGGGTAGAGAACAGATATAAACACTGCCCTTGGGAGGTGATCTGACGTCGGATCTGCGGGCGAACTATTGGTGTGGGTGGGTGATCAGATTGCCCGCAAGGGGCAGGTTAGGGGCTGATTGATGAGTGGCAGTGACAGGGGGTGATTGATGGGTGGCAGTGCCAGGGGGTGATTGATGGGTGGCAGTGCCAGGGGGTGATTGATGGGTGATTGACAGGTGATTGACAGGTGATCAGTGGGTTATTACAGGGAAGAACAGATGTAACTAATGCACTGGCGAATTGATAAGGGGGGGTCTGAGGGCAATTTGAGCGTGTAGGCGGGTGATTGGGTGCCTGCAAGGGGCAGATTAGGGTCTGATCTGATGGGTAACAGTGACAGGTGGTGATAGGGGGTGATTGATGGGTGATTGATGGGTAATTAGTGGGTGTTTAGAGGAGAGAATAGATGTAAACACTGCGCTTGGGTGATGATCTGATGTCGGATCTGCGGGCGATCTATTGGTGTGGGTGGGTGATCAGATTGCCCGCAAGGGGCAGGTTAGGGGCTGATTGATGGGTGGCAGTGACAGGGGGTGATTGATGGGTGATTGACAGGTGATCAGTGGGTTATTACAGGGAAGGACAGATGTAAATAATGCCCTGGCGAATTGATAAGGGGGGGGGGGGGGTCTGAGGGCAATCTGAGCATGTAGGCGGGTGATTGGGTGCCCGCAAGGGGCAGATTAGGGTCTGATCTGATGGGTAACAGTGACAGATGGTGATAGGGGGTGATTGATGGGTAATTAGTGGGTGTTTAGAGGAGAGAATAGATGTAAACACTGCGTTTGGGTGGTGATCTGATGTCGGATCTGCGGGCGATCTATTGGTGTGGGTGGGTGATCAGATTGCCCGCAAGGGGCAGGTTAGGGGCTGATTGATGGGTGGCAGTGACAGGGGGTGATTGATGGGTGATTGACAGGTGATCAGGGGGGGATAGATGTATACAGTACACAGGGGGGGGGGGGTTCTGGGGAGAATCTGAGGGGTGGGGGGGTGATCAGGAGGGGGCAGTGGGCAGGGGGGGAGATAAAAAAAAATAGCGTTGACAGATAGTGACAGGGAGTGATTGATGGGTGATTAGGGGGGTGATTGGGTGCAAACAGGGGTCTGGGGGGTGGGCAGGGGGGGTCTGAGGGGTGCTGTGGGCGATCTGGGGCGGGGGGGGGGGGAATCAGTGTGCTTGGTGCAGACTAGGGTGGCTGCAGCCTGCCCTGGTGATCCCTCGGACATTGGGACCACCAGGGCAGGAGGCAGCCTGTATAATACACTTTGTAAACATTACAAAGTGTATTATACACTTTGTATGCGGCGATCGCGGGGTTAACACCCCGCCGGCGCTTCCGTATAGCCGGCGGGATGTTGTGGCGGGCGAGCGGTGACAGGCGCCGGCGGAGGATCGCGTCACGGATGATGCGATCGCTCCGCCCATGCCCTTAAATGGACCGCCGCCTCTGTGGGTGAGCCGGTCCTTAAGGGCTCCACTTCCCGGCCCCCCCTGTGCGTTAGGCGGTCGGGAAGTGGTTAAAGCACCAGAGTTGCAGGCACTAAGGCGCGCTCTATAGGCACTAGCAATGCTAGGGAGTATTGCCCAAGGTCTCCTACTGAATAGGTGCTGGCTAACTGAACAGGAAGACTGCTAGACTGCCTTTGCATTAAAATAGTATATCATTAAATGCATTAATTGTTCTTGGTAAAAGTTCTGAATTTTGCAGTAAAAAAAAACAAACAAACTCTGCAGTTGATAAGTTTGAACAAACACAGATCAGTTATGGTATTCAATAAATATACTTCACAACTTTAACTTCAGCAGCAGCTAAAAAGACCACAGACAGCTAAGCTCCCTACTATAAACCATACACAGTCTCTTAACCCCTTCAGTCAGCGCTTCCTGCAAAATGAAACTTAAGTAAAAAAACAAACAAACAAAAAAACTATTTCAGTAATTTTTCATGAGTAAATTATTGATCTATAAAAGGTTTTCATGGTGGTTTCAATAGATGTAATGACTGGTTGGAGATTATTTTCTTCAAATGATTGGTTATCTCTATGTATCCAAATACCCAAATATTTAAATTTGTCGATTATTAGTAGGCTGGAAGCTGGTGAGATTAGGTTATGGTCAAATACAGTGGGTTGCAAAAGTATTCGCCCCCCTTAAAGTTTTCCACATTTTGTCATATTACTGCCACAAACATGAATCAATTTTATTGGAATTCCACATGAAAGACCAACACAAAGTGGTGTACACATGAGAAGTGGAACGAAAATAAAGCATGATTCCAAACATTTTTTACAAAACAATAACTGCAAAGTGGTGTGTGCATAATTATTCGGCCCCCTTTGATCTGAGTGCAGTCAGTTGCCTATAAACATTGCCTGATGAGTGCTAATGACTAAATAGAGTGCACCTGTGTGTAATCTAATGTCAGTACAAATACAGCTGCTCTGTGAGGGCCTCACAGGGTGTCTAAGAGAATATTGGGAGCAACACCGTGAAGTCCAAAGAACACACCAGACAGGTCAGGGATAAAGTTATTGAGACATTTAAAGCAGTCTTAGGCTACAAAAAGATTTCCAAAGTCTTGAACATCCCACGGAGCACTGTTCAAGCGATCATTCAGAAATGGAAGGAGTATGGCACAACTCTAAACCTACCAAGACAAGGCCATCCACCTAAACTCACAGGCCGAACACGGAGAGCACTGATCAGAAATGCAGTCAAGAGGCCATGGTGACTCTGGACGAATTGCAGAGATCTACAGCCCAGCTGGGAGACTCTGTCCATGGGACCACTATTAGTCATGCACTGTACAAAGTTGGCCTTTATGGAAGAGTGGCAAGAAGAAAGGCATTGTTAACAGAAAGCATAAGAAGTCCCGTTTGCAGTTTGCCACAAGCCATGTGGGGGACACAGCAACCATGTGGAAGAAGGTGCTCTGGTCAGATGAGACCAAAATGGAACTTTTTGCAAAACGATATGTGTGGCAGAAAACTAACACTGCACATCACTCTGAACACACCATCCCCACTGTCAAATATGGTGGTGGCAGCATCATGCTCGTGGGGTGCATCTCTTCAGCAGGGATAGGGAAGCTGGTCAGAGTTGATGGGAAGATGGATGGAGCCAAATACAGGGCAAACTTGGAAGTAAACCTCTTGGAGACTGCAAAAGACTTGAGTCTGGGGCGGAGGTTCACATTCCAGCAGGACAATGACCCTAAACATAAAGCCAGGGCAACAATGGAATGGTTTAAAACAAAACATATCTATGTGTTAGAATGGTCAAATCAAAGTCCAGATCTAAATCCAATCGAGAATCTGTGTCAAGATCTGAAAACTGCTGTTCACAAACGTTGTCCATCTAATCTAACTGAGCTGGAGCTGTTTTGCTAAGAAGAATGTGCAAGGATTTCAGTCTCTAGATGTGCAAAGCTGGTAGAGACATACCCTAAAAGACTGGCAGCTGTAATTGCAGCAAAAGGTGGTTCTACAAAGTATTGACTCAGGGGGCCGAATAATTACGCACACCCCACTTTGCAGTTATCGATTTGTAAAAAATGTTTGGAATGATGTATGATTTTCGATCCACTTCTCACATGTACACCACTTTGTATTGGTCTTTCACGTGGAATTTCAATAAAATTGATGCATGTTTGTGGCAGTAATGTGACAAAATGTGGAAAACTTCAAGGGGGCCGAATACTTTTTCAACCCACTGTATATCCAAAGGGAATAGTACTGATTTTGACCAATTGATAGTGAGTCCTGACATCCTCCCAAATCTCTCATATATGGTAATTCCAAAACTGCCGTTAAGGAAGGGCCAGGGTCAGCCTAGTATATAAGCATATCGTCTGCATATAGTGATATTTTTTCCACCGTATGATTAATCATTAGGCCTCTGATATCAGGGGCTCTATGGACCGCTTGTGCTAGTGGCTCTATAGCAAATAATAGAGGAGATAGAGGGCATCCCTGCCTGGTGCCACAGTGAATTTGGAGAGGTTTGGATATAGGCTTCAATTCATCAAAGGGTGTTCGATAACAAAACCCCAGTCCTTAAAATACCGCATTCGGTATTTTACACTTCACTGTGCTAATTCATCAATATTTTCCCATGTGCGGTAGAGGTTCGTTAAGTTACCGAACTACTAGGCTTCAATTCATCAAAGGCTGTTCGATAACAGCAGAGTGGTGCAGAGCAGCTTGGAATGTCTCTGTGTTGTTACAAGCTGATAACAATAGAAGGCATCCAGACATCCCTTTACATGTAAAGGTGTTTTATAGTTACTGTTACTTGTACTGCCTCTGCAGCTCTGAATCTGTCCATCAGTCTTTCTTAACATTTTATTTATTTGCCACAACGTAGATGAACTTCCTGGAGACATTACAAATGCCATGCTTGGTGATTTCACCACCAGCATCTTTGCATTATCAAACAGGGCCTGAAAGGGTTACACCACCGAAGGGAATCTGGGGATATATTTTGACCCGTTCTCTCTGCTCACTGCTTGGGGGGTCTGAAAGCTTGTGTGGAGAAGCCTGTGTGACCTATCAGCGGCACTTGCAGGAGAACAGGGGCTGTTTCTATTGGCTGCCTGCTCCTGCTAATCATGAAAACATTCACACAGAAGGCTTTCGAAGCCTGTAACGACAGGGGAGAGCTTGAGATAAACACCGAATGTGTTATCGAATGTGGGAACCTTGATGAATTAACATTTGTTGAGCACATGTCGGTAATTTATCTCATTGCTGTGTCATTTCAGCTTCTCATTCGGTAACAGCTTTGATGAATTAACATTTTCTAAAGTGCTTCGTTAACTCAGCTGTTTTCAGCATTACCGAATGCGGTAATGCTTGATGAATTGAAGCCATAGTCTGGTTGACCCTGACCCTTATACCCAGTTTAGTATATAAAATTTGAATCCATCAGCAGAATCAAGGACCGAACCCAAAGCCCCTGAGAACCTGCATTAAGTAGGACCATTCAAGGGAATCAAATGCCTTGTTGGCATCAAGGGATAATATTATTCTAGAATTTGAATTAGGATGAGGGAACTGTATATTGGAAAGGAGTCTACGTATGTTCATTCTTGTTGATCGCCCTCCAGTAAATCCACATTGATCCGGATGAACCAGTTTCTGCATCACTTTTTCTAGCCTTATTGCCAAGACTTTGGCCAAAAGTGTTGTGTCTGTGTTTATCAAGGAAATTGGCCTGTATGAGTCACATGCCAATGGGTCTTTACCTGGTTTCAGGATTAGGGTAATAAGAGCATCTCTCATTGATTCAGGCAATTCCCCTTTTTCATATATATTAGTAAGGAGTGTGGCTAGTCTTGGTAAGATATCTGCTTTGTTGTTTGAGTACCATTAAACCGGTATACCATCAGGTCCGGGTGCTTTACCTTTATT
This sequence comes from Hyperolius riggenbachi, assembly GCF_040937935.1. NCBI lineage: Eukaryota > Metazoa > Chordata > Amphibia > Anura > Hyperoliidae > Hyperolius > Hyperolius riggenbachi. The sequence continues at coordinate 258,734,091 of NC_090650.1, forward strand.
AAGAAATGATAATGCCTCCCCTAGTTCCTCCATACCAATGGGTAATTCTAGAGATTCAACCTCTGCCTCTGTCAGAGTTGGCAGAGAAAGCTGCTCAATAAAAGCAGCCACCTCTTGGTCATCAGTATGTGTCCTAGAGGAATGAACTTGCTCATAAAAGTTCCTAAAGGCTTCTGCCATGTCTGCAGATGTGTCCAATGTTGTCCCATCAGCCTGTTGTATAGCTGCTATAGCTGTTGTGTCAGATTGGGCTTTATGAAAGTATGCTAAAAAGTTTTCCACATGTATTACCATGTTCAAATTGACCTTGCTTATGGATTATATCTTTTCGTTTTACACTATTAAGTAATTTTAATTCTAACTTTCTCCTAGCAATTTCCCAAGAGGTATATCTATCTGGGTTAGGATCCCTAAGGATCAGTTGCTTTTTACATTCTTCTGACTTTTCTAATATATTCTTGGTGGGCTTTATCATTTTCCCTAACTATGGACATAGCTGATCTAAATGATGCCCGCAGAACCGCTTTTCCTGCGTCCCAGCAGATACCCACACTTGCCGTACCCTCATTCTCTTGCCAATAAAAAGACATTTTTTTTATATTCTGCCAGTATGGTACTATCTTCTAACCACACCTGACCCATTCTGCAGAGTACCCGCACATCCTGACCCTGGAGTGTTAAGTGTACATTCCAAGGGGGAGTGGTCCGATATACCGTGTGAAAAATACTGTATATCACTGATATATGGAAGCATATCTTTAGAGGTTAATGCCATATCGATACGTGACATTGTTTTGTAGCTATCAGAGTAGCACGAATATTCTCTTTTAGTAGGAAATTTCCACCTCCAAGCATCATACAATTCGTAAGTTTTTATCCAATCAAGAAAGGATGCAAAGAACCTTCTATTCATTCTGTCTAGTTCTGGATCAATTATAGCGTTAAAGTCCCCCAACACCATAAGGGGGCCTTCTAGTATATTATGAAGTTTTGAAGTCATCTCTTCTAGTATTTGTATTTTGAAGGGAGGTGGTATATATATAGATGCGATCGTAAAAATTTGACCTTCTAGATTACATTTAATAAGTACATAATTGCCTTTAGGATCAGTAATAGCTGCTAATATTTGACCCGGAAAGGACTTACTAAACAAGGATAGCAGTACCTCTGAAGAATGAGGAGAAATGGGCAAGGTAGTATTTGCATATCCAGGGTTTTCTTTTTAGCAGAAGAGCTCTAGAGCCCATCAAGGGGGTTTCCTGGAGACATATTACGTGTGGCGACACCAGTTTGCGCTTATTATTATTATTCAGCCCTCTGACATTCCAGGTAATAATCTTTAGTTGCATAGTAGTAATATTGAAATAGTATAATTGGTCTCGCTATAAGTATGGAATGGTAGCATACCGTATTTATCAGTAATCAACTTTGCATAGGCGTGTGGCGTGCAGGAGAACAACAAGTAACAACACAATTTAACACAGCATAAACCCCTACCCCTAACCCACCCTGCTCTCCGAAATGAGAACCTTTGGGAGCCTGTAACCCTAAGGGCCCGTTTCCACTAGCGCGAATTTGCATGCAGACAACGCATGCGGATTCGCATAGGCAATACAAGTGGATGGGACTGTTTCCACTTGTCAGTTTTCATTTGCGTTTTTATGTGCAGGATTTTTCTGCACGGTAGACCCTGCAGAATTCGCCTGCGTGTGGAATGCAGGCGAATCGCAGGCAATGTATTTAATAGGGAAATCGCATGCGTTTTTTGCATGCGTTTTTCCCGAGATTTCGCGTGCGATTTCGCATTGAAAGTAATGTAAATTGACACAGGCAGTGACATGGTTAAAATCGCATATACCCTGCCTATGCGAAATCGCATGCAAAATCGCGGCAAAAAACGCAGAATCGCATCCGCATGCGATTTTGTCAGCGGTGATATGCGGCGATTCCGCACCGCACTAGTGGAAACGGGCCCTGACAATTCCCATAAAACCAGAGTAGAGCACTTATAAAAAGGCCAGCTGCCTAGAACCCGCATTATCGGTTGTATATTGTGACAGAAAACCATTGCAGACAAAATCATGGAGGGGGGGGACCTCTTCTGGTTGTAATCTATTAGATCTTACATATAGAGTTATCTGGTTCCGTACCTCTGGGTAATGGTAACTTTATCATGGAGTTGTTCACATATTATATATTCTTCTGTATATCACACTGGTATGTCATTAACCCCTTCATAGGGTGGGTGGGAAGGAGGGGGGGGTGAAGGAGGGGGGGAAGGCAGGAATGGGACTGAGTAGCAAAGGGGTAAAAGAGAGCAAGGGCTTTTGGGGAGGGTGGGGGGGTAGGAGAAGGGAAGGGAGAGGATGTGCAGGGCTGTAAGGGAAAAGGAGTTATTACACCATAAGCGATTAAGACAGTTATACCGGATTAATATATTAATCAGCCTGAATATAGCATTAAACTATAACTGAAGAGGATCAAGTCGGAATAACATTGAAGAACGCCACATCTAAAGTGAAAAACTTTATCGCATAGTTCAATAGTGCTATATAGCCATCTACTGGACAACGAAGGTAGTGTTCCATAGTATATAGATGCATGGCAGTAAAAGAAAAACAAAAGGAATGTTATCATGTAGATTAGCATTGCGTCGCCATTTGACAGTTAATTATTTTGAAGTTTCTGCATATAAAGTTCTGTACTAATAAAGGGGACCTATTGATTAGGTAACATTTTGCAGAAAGAATGAAGAAGTATATCATGCAAGGGGTGTAATATTGATATTGCCTTTCCCCAATGGAGCAGATATACCATACCCAGCACAATGTCTCCATCTGCTGGATAAATCTTGTAACGTTTTAAAATATAATATTCCATTACGATGCAGTTCAGAGTAGATAGCTATTTTTCCACCTGAGAAGTTATACAGTAATGTATTGTCCAGGAGTGTTGGCATTCCTAGAATAAAGGGAAGTGTTTTTAAAAAATAGCACAAAGAGTGAGGTACACTTCAAAAATAAGCATGGATAGTATTTATCATCTAGCTGGACAAGGTTTCGCAGTGGAGAGTTTCATCTCTTGTTCCTCCATCCATTTTATGGCTTCATTTGGAGAGGTGAAAAAGTGTGTTTTGGAGTTATATTGAACGCGTAGTTTGGCTGGGAATAGCATGCTGTATGGGATCTGTAGGTCCCTGAGGGATTTTTTAACAGAAGTTAAGTCTTTGCTTTTGTATTTCGGGTTGAGAAATCTTGATATATCGATATCTTCACCCCGTTGTATGCCAGATCAGGGGCATTTCGTGCTGCACAAAGAATTTCTAGCTTATATCTATAGTTAAGCAGTTTTGCAATAAGAGGGCGAGCAGTAGTCCCTGGTTTAGGAGGGCCGCCTGGGACACTATGTGCTCTTTCTATTGCAAAAGCATGTGAGGGTTTCATGTCAGGCAGATTATCTTTTAACCAGTTCTCCAGAAAAATCTCTGGCTGCCTACCTTCTGCTTTTTCAGGAAAACCAATAAATCTCAAGTTTGATCTTCTGGATCGATTCTCTAAATCATCTAGCTTTATTGCCTGTAATTCTGATGTTGCTGATAAGGCAGTTTGTGTTTGCTGCATGGGATTAACAATGTCCTCCAACTGCCCCCACTCTGCGTTCTGCTTCCTTCGTTCTGTCTTTTAGCTTACTGAAGTCATTCTTGAAAAATGACATCTTTGCATGTATAGAATCTAGTCTGGAGGTCAGTGATAGCTGCAGGCCGCGAATAGTCTCTAACAGCTCTGCTCTGGTGGGTTCAGGGATCTCCTCCTCGCTTTCCCCAGCGCCATCTTGGGCCTGCTCCCACTCCCCACCTCCTCCGTCCTTCGCCCTGTGTTTCTTATCCTTAGGGGTTAGGGGTTGCGGTACCTGCTCTGGAGGATGAGTTACCTCTAGAATAGTTTAATGAACTACAGCTACTTAAAGAGCAGTTCATTGAAGGAAAATTCCATGCTGGACTGAGAAGCAAATGGGAGTAACACTGCTAATTTATACCTAGTAATTTTTTATTTATTTGTTTTTGCTCTTGAAAGAGCTTATATAGAGTTACCTTGAGAAACAATAGACCTTCTAGGGAGCCCGTGCTTACCTTTGCTGGCAAAGCAAGAGGTACAGAAACACCTTCTGGTGGGTCATTTAAACTGAGTCTAAGATATACTGAAGGCTGGCACACTATTGGGTCTCCCTAGTAATTATTGCTCAATTGTTAGGGCAACCACTGCTATGCAGTGCTGTACAGACCTACTTTTTAGCTATAGCCAAGATGTACGAACTGATCAATGGAAAGGGGAGAAGAGGAGGTAATGAGAGCTCTCACAAGACGCAAGTGGTTTATGGCAAGTGCGGTAAGTGAAATAGGATGGCCTCATTCATTGGTGTCATTGACACATCGCTAAACAACGTCATGGGAAGCCTATAAACATGTTAGAGTCTCAGCTGAGACCTTGCAGAACGAGTATTGTGGCTGCATTTTTTCTAGTATGTGTATGAGCTTTAAAGAAGCACTATGGTGAAAATGAGGCATTTGTAATAACCCTTTTACTTTATCAAAGTATGTAACATGTAGAGCTTAATTTTTCCATAGAGTATGTATTGCATTAAAATGAAAAAAGAACAAAAAACTGGCACTAAATGCGGCAGGGATGGATGCCAGGTCACACTGGGCTTACCTGCAGCGTGCTCCCAAGCAGTGCAAAGTCCAAATCGATCAAGGAAGAGAGAAGGGCACTGCTGCATAAAAATACCCTTTATTGTGACCGGGTCGACACACAGGTTACAGCAGTGGGGGGAGGAAAGTTGTCTGACAGCTGTTTCGCAAGGATTAACCTTGCTTCATCAGAGACAATGCGAAAATGAGACAAACAGTTTAAATACAGTAGCCATCACGCTTACAACCATGTCGTAACCACCTTGAAACGCACGCTGTGGAGGACGGCGGGTCCGCCCACCTCCTACTCCAAACACGTGGATGGCTCTAGCCCAATCAGCGAGCCGCAGGTCTCCCCGCTCTGTCATCCAATCGTGGTGATAGACGTCATTGGAGGGCGGCGTCCACCGGCCTATTGCAGCTGAATGTACGTGATGCAGGCGTACTTACGCCTGATCGTCACGTTGCCATGGTGACTTGCCGCTGTTTCCCAGTACCTGCGCACATACTCCCCTCTTATCTCTGTTACGTCACAGCAGGTCTCCCAGCTTCAGTGACAACACAGGATTGGTGTCATTGGGTTTCTGTCGCTAGTGTTCCAGGGCAGCAGTATTAAACCAGCGGATCATTTGGCCACCTGCAAACAATTATAAACATAATATTAATTGCAGATGATAAAAAAAGAAGAATCATTAAAAACATATCAGTGACTGAAAGAAATGGTCTAAACTCACTCTGACAGCTGTTGGCATCAATACATGTGGATTCTAATCATACTTATTCAGAAAGCAATGGAGCTCATTTCTATCATTTAGACCAAGAGGGCCACAGGCATTCGTGATTGAAATTATTCTCGCTTCTTGTTGAAGCAATTTTTGTTCCCGATTGCCCCCTCTATGTGGGACCTCTACAGTCAAAATACCAGTAAATCTTAGACAATTGGTATTCCCATTGTGCTGCTCTCTAACATGTTTAATTAATCTGCCTGCTCCCACCCCAGTTTTTACTGAGTTGCAGTGTTCTTGAAAACGGGTACACAGCATCCGGGTGGTCTGGCCAACATAAAAACTGCCGCATTTGCAGATGATAATGTATACAATGAATTTGGTGCGACAGTGGATGAATTCCTTAATTTGTAAATTTTGACCACCCACTCGGACATTGCGTCCCGGCATGAACTGATGGCAATGTGTGCAGTTACCACACTTAAAGGCTCCTACGGGCATTGCCCTCTGTAGCCAGTTTAACTCTCTCTGTTTCCCTCTGAACTCACTATTGGTGATGACATCACCTATGGTTCGAGCCCTCCTAAAGGAAATGAGTGGTCTAGTAGTTGCCAATTCCGATAAGTGAGGATCATTGCTTAACACGTGCCAGTGTTTGTACACAATACTCTTAATACGCTCTGCCATGGGGGAGTAGTCAAAAACACAGGTGAATCTTTGTTCATCTTTTGATTTCTGTTGGGTTTTCATATTTGTTCGTTTCCTACTCTTTTCAAGGATCAGGTTACTCCTTTCTAGGGACTCAGCTTTCCTGTAAGCTACATTGACATTGTTAAGGTCATATCCTCTACTAGTCAGTCTCACCGCCAATTCCTGACTCTGTTTCAGGAAATCACAACGTTTAGAATTATTTCTCTTAAGGCGTACAAACTGGCTGTAGGGGATAGATTTGATAGTATGGGCCGGATGGTAACTGGTGCTCAATAATACAGCATTAGTGGCAGTCGATTTTCTGTGGCCCCTGGTGAGCAGGCGTCCCTCCTCTGTGTACATCTCTAGGTCCAAAAACTCCAAACGGTTGCCACCCAACATGCCCGTGAATTGCATATTGAACCTATTGGAGTTCAAGGATTCCAGAAACGTTGTAAATTGATCGCTTGTGCCCTTCCATGTGAGAAAGACATCGTCCACATAGCGATACCAATGGCCTATTAAAGCCTTGAAAGGATTGTTTTCACAGAGGATCACCTCACTCTCCCAGCGCCACAGGAAAAGATTAGAAAAAGTAGGGGCTACCGGGGTACCCATGGCAACACCTGACTGCTGTAAATACCATTTATCACTGAAAAGGAAGGCATTATGTGAGATGACGAAATACAAACAATCACATATAAATTGGACCCATCTCTCATCCTTTCCCTGGGACATTAAGATCTCTCCTATCACCTGGGTCCCCAGTTTCTGTGGAATGCGGGTGTATAAATTGACCACATCAATGGAGGCCAACTGTACTCCCTCCCCAAGGTCAACCCCCTCTAGCTTCGCCAGGACGTCCAAGGTGTCAGCCAGGTGAGTCGTGACCTTCTTCAAGAAGGGTCTTAGAGTGTAATCCAGATACCTCGATAAGGGTTCAGTAAGTGATCCCCTGGCTGACACAATCGGGCGCCCCGGGGGGCAGACGGGGTCCTTGTGGACCTTAGGGAGGAAGTACCAGACCGGCTTGATGGGAAAGTCTGGTAGCAAGTCCCCACCCATCCGTTCAGAGATGTAGCCAGCCTCTACCCCCCGTCTCAGCAATGACTGGAGGGCTGACTTGAACTGGCTTGTGGGGTCACTAGTTAGCCTCACATAGAACTGATCTGCACCCTGTAGTTGTCTTAAGGCTTCCTTTACATAATATTCAGTTGACATGATGACAAGGTTGCCACCCTAATGCTGTATTATTGAGCACCAGTTACCATCCGGCCCATACTATCAAATCTATCCCCTACAGCCAGTTTGTACGCCTTAAGAGAAATAATTCTAAACGTTGTGATTTCCTGAAACAGAGTCAGGAATTGGCGGTGAGACTGACTAGTAGAGGATATGACCTTAACAATGTCAATGTAGCTTACAGGAAAGCTGAGTCCCTAGAAAGGAGTAACCTGATCCTTGAAAAGAGTAGGAAACGAACAAATATGAAAACCCAACAGAAATCAAAAGATGAACAAAGATTCACCTGTGTTTTTGACTACTCCCCCATGGCAGAGCGTATTAAGAGTATTGTGTACAAACACTGGCACGTGTTAAGCAATGATCCTCACTTATCGGAATTGGCAACTACTAGACCACTCATTTCCTTTAGGAGGGCTCGAACCATAGGTGATGTCATCACCAATAGTGAGTTCAGAGGGCAACAGAGAGAGTTAAACTGGCTACGGAGGGCAATGCCCGTAGGAGCCTTTAAGTGTGGTAACTGCACACATTGCCATCAGTTCATGCCGGGACGCAATGTCCGAGTGGGTGGTCAAAATTTACAAATTAAGGAATTCATCCACTGTCGCACCAAATTCATTGTATACATTATCATCTGCAAATGTGGCAGTTTTTATGTTGGCCAGACCACCCGGATGCTGTGTACCCGTTTTCAAGAACACTGCAACTCAGTAAAAACTGGGGTGGGAGCAGGCAGATTAATTAAACATGTTAGAGAGCAGCACAATGGGAATACCAATTGTCTAAGATTTACTGGTATTTTGACTGTAGAGGTCCCACATAGAGGGGGCAATCGGGAACAAAAATTGCTTCAACAAGAAGCGAGAATAATTTCAATCACGAATGCCTGTGGCCCTCTTGGTCTAAATGATAGAAATGAGCTCCATTGCTTTCTGAATAAGTATGATTAGAATCCACATGTATTGATGCCAACAGCTGTCAGAGTGAGTTTAGACCATTTCTTTCAGTCACTGATATGTTTTTAATGATTCTTCTTTTTTTATCATCTGCAATTAATATTATGTTTATAATTGTTTGCAGGTGGCCAAATGATCCGCTGGTTTAATACTGCTGCCCTGGAACACTAGCGACAGAAACCCAATGACACCAATCCTGTGTTGTCACTGAAGCTGGGAGACCTGCTGTGACGTAACAGAGATAAGAGGGGAGTATGTGCGCAGGTACTGGGAAACAGCGGCAAGTCACCATGGCAACGTGACGATCAGGCGTAAGTACGACTGCATCACGTACATTCAGCTGCAATAGGCCGGTGGACGCCGCCCTCCAATGACGTCTATCACCACGATTGGATGACAGAGCGGGGAGACCTGCGGCTCGCTGATTGGGCTAGAGCCATCCACGTGTTTGGAGTAGGAGGTGGGCGGACCCACCGTCCTCCACAGCGTGCGTTTCAAGGTGGTTACGACATGGTGGTAAGCGTGATGGCTACTGTATTTAAACTGTTTGTCTCATTTTCGCATTGTCTCTGATGAAGCAAGGTTAATCCTTGCGAAACAGCTGTCAGACAACTTTCCTCCCCCCACTGCTGTAACCTGTGTGTCGACCCGGTCACAATAAAGGGTATTTTTATGCAGCAGTGCCCTTCTCTCTTCCTTGATCGATTTGATGTATTGCATTAAAGTGCATCCAGGTGGCATTTTATAGCATTAAACAGCTGCTTTCCCTGCAGAGAAGTCTGCTGTTGTTGACAGGTCTTCCCCTGCTCAGATGAACTGAGCCAAAATAGTCTCTCACCCCACACAAAGTTTTGTAACTGATTTTTTTTTTCTAAGCACAGATCTGTGTATGCTATCTTTAGTAGCTGTTATACACTTAGAATCAATATAACTATTTTATAAGTCAGCTAAATTATTTATAAAGGGATGGAATCAAGCTCTCAAATTCTGACTTACTAGGCAGTGGCATTTCCAATGCAGCATCTAAAGTGGCTGTTCAAAGCAGTGTCAAAAGATTCATTGCATTTTCACTGGAAGCACTACTGACGTGGTTAACTTCCACCTCTACCTCTGGAATCTCTATGAGACTCTTGGTAAATACCTTAGCTGCCTTAAAAATAGATATATTAGTAGTTCAAAGTGTATTACAACTAGATAGCTCACACAAAGCTGTGATTAGAAGAAACAAATCTGTTACCAGGGCTGTGGAGTCGGTACAAAAATCCACCGACTCCTCAGTTTAGGTTTCCTCCGACTCCTCGACTCCGACTCCTCTAATTTGCATATTACAATCTTGTTGATTGAAAGTATGTAACATGAAATTCGTCTCTTAACTGCCAACGCTTAGGAATTTTAAAAGACGACTGAAGTGAGAAGGATATGGAGACTGCCATATTTATTCCCTTTAGTCATAGACTAAAACTAGTCCTTGGTAAGAGTACTTGTAAAAGGTACAGACCAGAACAAAGAACATCTATCAGGCCCTAGGCAATGTAACTGTGGGTACATGTAAGAGTGATGTGCAGGTACTCTGCAGGGGAATAAGGAGATTCTTCCTCTATTACACATTCTTCATGCACAATCTGAACCAGGTGTATGGGTGATAGACAACACCTCTGTGTTCAATGTGCACAACATTCTCATAGGATTCCCTGCAGCTCTGTGGAGAGAGCATGTGTAGAGTATAGTACTACTGTGTAACAAAGTAAACCTGAGACAGATGAAATTAAAGTTTTATACATACCTGGGGCTTACTCCAGCCCCCTTCAGGCTAATCATAATCAGTCCCTCGCTGTCCTCCTCCGCAATCTGGATCTTCTGCTATGAGTCCAGGTACTTGAGCCAGTCTGGCGTAGTGCGCATGCACACACTCCGCCGCTGGGAGCGTACTACACCTGCGCAGCACTATTGTGCAGGTGCAGAACGCTCCTGGCTGTGGAAGCGGCATGCGGGCGGACTGCGCTGACTGGCTGAATTACCGGGACTCATAGCAGAAGATCCAGGTAATGGAGGTGGACAGCGAGGGACTGATTAGCCTGAAGGGGGCTTGAAGAAGCCCCAGGTATGTATAAAACTTTTCTTTTCATCCTTCTCAGGTACCATTTAATTCGTAGTCACCAAACCAAATTTTAACATATCAAAATATTTGATTTCATGAGCAAAGATAGTGCGTACATTTGCATAAATCAGAATCAATGCAAAATTATTTCCATCTCATTGACCAGCTCTATTAGTGACACGGCTACACATCAGGCTTTATACTTACAGCATAGATGTTATTTCGTATATATAAGAGATTCCTGTGTACACATCATATATACAGTCACAATCAGATGTGTATATCTGACTTTAAAAATACGGGGACTGCTTTATTGAAGCAGCACAAGTAACTAATTTTGATTGGTTTATTTCATTTTTGTGGACTAAGCACAGCTATTACTGTATGTATAAATTATTTATGATGACTATTATCTGAGAAATAGAAAATTGTATCATATTTTCTATTTTAATTACAGTTTAAATGTATTAGGAGTTGGAGTCTGTGCATTTTTTCCCGACTCCAGGCACCCACAATTGCCCCGACTCCACGACTCCGACTCCACAGCCCTGTCTGTTACACAGTGGTGTGTGTGCAAAAGCACCGGTAGACAGCACTCTTGTGGTGTAAAGATGATGTGCCACGGTCAAAAAATCAGGCAGCACTCCTGGCTCCAAGATCCATCAATGCAGCATACGGACCGCCACCATCTTAGTAATATAACTGCTCTTTTATTGAATAAAAAAGACACATTGACATATAGTATAATATGTCAATGTGTCTTTTTATTCAATAAAAGAACATTTATATTACTGAGATGTTGCCGGTCTTCATGCTACATTTACAGTGGTTTGTGTGGGCAGAGAGAAGAGACAGGACAGTTTGTCTCCATAGGAGAATACCAGAGAGAAACACCTGACTTCCTGACAGGTCTGAATTGACTATTCAGACTGATAGCCAGATCAGTGCAGTGCACTGTAAGTGGTAATGCCACTGTATTCAGAGTTTGAGAGTTCAGATCTCGCTCTTCCATCCATTTTGATGGACACACTGTTATTGCTGATAGGCTTTACTGCAAGGTTCACTGCCACTCCACAATCTGCTTGCTGCCCAGGAAAATGCATGAAGAATTTTTCACAATACACTCAAAGGCCTAGTGCACACCGGAGCGTTTCCGCTGCTGTTTGCGATCCGCTTGCGGGTGGGGATCCGCTAGGGTAATGTATTTCAATGGGCTGGTGCACACCAGAGCGGGAGGCGTTTTGCAGAAACGCATACTCCCGGGCAGCTGCAGATTTTGGATTGCGGATGCGTTTCTGCCTCAATGTTAAGTATAGGAAAAACGCAAACCGCTCTGAAAAACGGCACTTCAGAGCGGTTTGCCAGGCGTTTTTTGTTACAGTAGCTGTTCAGTAACAGCTTTACTGTAACAATACATGAAATCTACTACACCAAAACCGCTACACAAAACCGCAAAACGCTAGCTGAAACGCTGCAGAAAAATAAGAAAAAGCGTTTCAAAATCTGCTAGCATTTTGCGGATCTGCTAGCGGTTTTTGGTGTGCACTAGGCCAAACAGAGGTCTTCTTTTTCCATGAATATCAATCCACATTTATTCTTGAACAAAAAACAAAACAAAAAAAAAACAACAACATATTTAAATATAGTAACGTCATCAAATTCTGGATCATCATCATAACTCCCCAAACCTTGGGCAGCACAGTGGCGTAGTGGTTAGCGCTCTCGTCTTGCATCACTGGGTCCCCACAGTTCGAATCCCAGCCAAGTAAACATCTACAAGGAGTTTGTATATTCTCTCCGTGTCTGTGTGGGTTTCCTCCCACATCCCAAAAGCAAACAGATAAGTTAAATGGCTTCCCGCTAAAATTGGCCCTAGACTATGATACATGCACTACATGATACATACATAGATATAGGACTATGGTAGGTACTAGATTGTGAGCTCCTCTGAGGTACAGTTAGTGACAAGACAATATATACTCTGTACTAGGGTTGCAACGGTATGAAATTCCACGGTATGATAACCGTCAAAAAAAATACCACGGTATGACGGTATTGCGGTATACGGTATTATACAATTATAATAGAATTATTTGGACCCTGAGCACCCCTTACACCCCACCCCCACCCCAGTGTGGGGTGCGCTACTCCTTCAGTATATATATGATTAAGCCCCTGGGAGATTTGGGGCCCCAGGTAAAACTGAAAAAAGGCTTACCCTACTCCTGCAGAAGTCCAGGTGGTGTTAGAGATAGGTGTAGCCAGTAATAGGTGGCCGCAGCATAGGTAGCCAGGGATAGGTGCCTGCAGCATAGGTAGCCAGGGATAGGTGTAGCCAGCATTAGGTGGCTGCAGCATAGGTAGCCAGGGGTAGGTGGCTGCAGCATAGGTAGCCAGGGATAGGTGCCTGCAGCATAGGTAGCCAGGAATAGGTGTAGCCAGGCATACGTGTAGCCAGGATAGGTACCTGCAGCATAGGTAGCCAGGAATAGGTGTAGCCAGCAGTAGGTGGCTGCAGCATAGGTAGCCAGGGATAGGTGCCTGCAGCATAGGTAGTCAGGGATAGGTGCCTGCAGCATAGGTAGCCAGGGATAGGTGTAGCTGGTAGTAGGTGGCAGCAGCATAGGTAGCCAGGGATAGATGTAGCCGGTAGTAGGTGGCCGCAGCATAGGTAGCCAGGGATAGGTGTAGCCTGTAGTAGGTGGCTGCAGCATAGGTAGCCAGGGATAGGTGTAGCCAGTAGTAGGTGGCTGCAGCATAGGTAGCCAGGGATAGGTGCCTGCAGCTTAGGTAGCTAGGAATAGGTGTAGCCAGGGATAGATGTAGCCAGGATAGGTGCCTGCAGCATAGGTAGCCAGGATAGGTTCCTGCAGCACAGGTAGCCAGGGATAGGTGTAGCCAGGATAGGTGCCTGCAGCATATGTAGTAGGTGCTCCTCTACATGGGTGGCCTAGTCTGTCACTTGAACAGCGGCATCTGCAGGTGGTGTGGAGGCCTCTTGCTGGGGGTGTCTTCCGTGCCTGGTGGTGGTGGATATGAGGAAGGCAGGCAATGTGAGGCGGCTTGGAAGAAGAGGGCACCCCTGCATGGGTGGCCGTGCAGTCCGGAAGCAGAGGCGGCTGGAGTGACGATCAGTGGCGGCTGCTCGGTGAGACCCAGCAGTGGGGGCCGCAGAGCTGTGGTGGTCCTGGGGCTTAGCGGGCGGGGACCGGCACGGTCAGCCATGGGGAGCTCCGATCAGTAGGAAGCTGATCAGCAGGAAGTGACAGCGGCAGCGGCGTGTATGGAGCTGGGGCGGCCACGTGGTTAAGATTTCCGGAGTCCGACTGCAGCGAGCCCTGGGTCCCTGGACACTCCGCAAAGCGTCCCTGGATTCCTGGAGGCAGGGGGAATCTTTCCCACAGATGCGGTGAGGCCGTCGGGGGAGAAGGGTTGGAGCCCTGTGTGCCGGGCAAATGTCTTACAGCGCCATCTTGGGTAAACCGGTATTTTCAAAAAGTGCATGGTATGGTTATCATGCATTTTGAAGCCGTGGTATACCGTCATACCGGTATACCGCGGCAACCCTACTCTGTACAGCGGTGCGTAATATGTCAGCACTATATAAATACATACATAAATAAAAACGAAACCTGGAATCCCATCAAGACTTTCTTGTGACTCCTTGTACAACAATCTACATTTACAGAGAACAGCTTCCAGGATGCGGTTGACAGGTGAGTGGTTAGGTAGGTGGCCGTGTGGGAGATGTGCCTACACGGGGCGTCCCTGTAAACTATGCAATCCACGATTGCGTCCAACCGAAGCCTCCCACCTGAATGCTAATTTATGTAATTCCTGCTGGATTTGGTACAGCAGGCAAAGGGTGTATGACAGTACACCTGATTGGCTGACTGGCGTCTGCTGGCCAGATAGAGGCAGGACATTGCTCTAGCTGGAAGTTAGCAATTGTGTTTGTTGCAGTTGGCATTCAGTTTAGAGGTGGTGGGGGTGAGTTCCCTGGAGGTGAGAGGTCCAGGGCTTGCCCACACTTCCCTCTGGGTATTGCATGGTGGTTTGGGGGCCCCAGCCAGTGAGAGAGACCTGGGGCAACCGGCTGTCGTGCGGACCAGTGTTTGTGATCATCAAATACATCAAAGATGACCAAGAAGCACTTTCATTCACAATAGAAGGACAAGAAAGAATTTAATGGCAACTAAACATGCTTAAAAATATTAAAACTGAAGGTCTTGCTAACCCCTATGGTTTTGGATCTAGGTGTTTTGGGGGTGTCCGCTTTTCTTGATTAAGGGTCTATTTGTCTTGTTGCAGTCAATTGCCAGTCTATTGCCAATTGATTTAACTTTTTTATATGTATACTATAGCTGCATGATTAGATTTTACCTTTTTTTTTTTTTTTTCTTCAAACTGTAACCAGGGCTTATTTTTGGAGTAGGGCTATTTCAAGCATCCTCAAAAAAATCTGCACTCAGCAGTGGCTGCATCCCTTTCCCAATAAGGGGCTGACCTTCAGTCAGCCTCTGGCCTCCAATGGCAGTTTTACAGTGTCAGAGCAGGATACTATCCCAATCACGCATTGGTGACATGATGTTTAAAACATACTGTAATATCATCCATATTAGCCAATTAGGGGTAAGGAGGAGGAGGAAGAACATCACTGCATATCACCATAGTGATTTTTAATGTACGGTAATATAAATTCTTGCCATAGAAAAAAAAAAAAGCAACAACAACTATTGCACAGAGTTCAGATAAGACCTGCTAAAGAACTGGTGCTATAGAGAGTAACATTAACAAGTTTAGTAAATTCCCTAGACTCCAATTTTTTATGTTGTGTTTTCAGCAGCCGAGGATCTGACTCGGCTCATTGTGTCTTCCTCATGGCCTGGCCATCCCAAATCATCTATTACCCATGTAGAGGCAAAGGATGAAGCAGAAGTGTCCCCAGAGGGCAACCAGTCCTTGTCCTTCCCATACATGCAGGGTGAGATTTTCATGTAGTATAGAATAGGAAGCACATGGAAATGGGAGGCTACAGTGGGCTTCACAAGGGATCTATTATTGAGTGGGACCCATTGACCAAGAACCAAAGGGCTGTCACTCTGTACAGCATGACTATGAAATAACAAATAAAAAATGAGTTATATTTCCCTTTGGGTCTTCACCTAACTCTTTCCAGATGATAAAACCAGCAAGAAGGATATCAAATCGTAGCTGGAATGTCTAGTGTCTTCCATTGTATTGTACACTGCTTTCTCTAAATTAAAAATTGTGATTATTTAAAAATGTACTTATGGCCAACGAGGCTGCGACTAAATGTACAAGTCAATGCTCTGACAGTAAAACTCCAAAGCAATCATTGCTTTAATGTCTCTTTTGCAATAGCATAGCTAATCCAAATCTTTAATAACCCCCCACTAACGTCTGCCTAATGAATTTTCAGGAACGTGCAGGAGAATATTTTACAGCTATTTTCAGCCATCTGTCCTTTATTCCTCTCTGCAGCAATATGAATTTGCAGGAGTTGTAATGTAAAACATAGTGCCGTATGCTGCTGCACGTTTACTAATACCAACATATCAATTTAACCTATCAAGAGTCACAATTTCTTTATGACTGTGCTGGCCAGCTCGCAGCCATACTCTGGCATAAAGCACCGCTGTCTCTCCCGTCAGCTGTAACCTGAACCAGGAGATTATTTTCTTTATAATTTAAAACTCCTTGTGGAAGCCACCAAGAACTGGAATAGCTGTAAACTGTACAATGAAAATGCATGTGAATGTGAACATTTTTATGTCCGGGTACATTGGCAATTCAATTTGTATCTTAATCCAGACCAGTACTATGTCTAATCCAAACACTCCAGGGAGGTATTGAAATGAGGATTGCTGAGATCTTTTAATTATTAGGCACCATCCGTGCAATTTGAAAGTTTTAATCTCTTTTTTTCCTGTTAATGACTTGAAAAGTTAAACTGGGGAAAACAGTCAGCTAGAAAATGGTTTCGCTGCTAAAATTTCCCAGTGTTCACCATTAGGGTTAGATATTCAGAAACTGATTTACACAATGTTACTTAATGCTCAAATGTGTTTATATGTGGTTTCCCATTATGTTATGTGGTGTTTTGCTAAAACAGTAAGATTTGCCTATTTTCTTTCTATATTCTCAGTATTTTAGGCTCCTAACGCTGCTAAAAAATTACTTAAAATATTTTTTTTGAGAACAAACGTGGCCATGTGAGTGAGTGTTGATTGAGACATTTATTAATTTTATAGCCATAATACTTGAGTAAGATAATTATGCTAATCGCAACTTTTCCCCACATGGGCTGTGAACAAGTTACATAGTTTGTTTGGTTGGGGAATAAAAAAAAAATGAAATCCGTCGATCAAATTCAATCATAAGAAAATAAATAAGTAAAAACTAGGGAGCAGATAACTGTACAACAGAGTTTCATCCAGCAACTGGTGCTAGCTGATGATACATTTGTAAGATGTATTAAAGCTTACCTGAAGTGAGATAAGAAAAAAGTTACATTACCTCAGTAGAGGGAGACCTCTGAATAGACCACAGGCCGAAACCGCGCAAAACGGCACAGAGAAATTTGAGCACACCATGCACCACCAAAGGCCATAATGTGTATTCATGTAAATTATGGCTATGGCTACACTCAGACAGTAATTTAGAGAAAACAAACAAAAAAATAAAAACGCACACCTTAGTGTGTGGATCAGCTGGTGGAGGATTCCAAGGCAGTGAAAATCCAGTATTAGAAAGGAGGAATCCGCACAAGTCTTCAGGAACAAAGCAGCAAGTTTATTGTCCCTTTACACACACATGCAATAAAGATCTAGCTGACGATCGTTTCGGGGCCCCTGGGGTCCCATTTGTCAAGGCATAGGACAGAAAAAACATGTATCACAGGATTCCTCCTTTCTAATACCAGATAATCTGGACACCGTCAAAAGAAGGAGCCCAAATTCCTTTTTTTTTTCTTTAAAGTGTAGTTTTGCCAGCAGAAATAGCTGGCAGAAGAATTATGTCCTGCCCCTTAATCCAAGGCGACCCTGGAGGGGGAATGGGAATTAACCTCACCGGGACTTTTGCAGGAACAGGGTGGGCCATTTTCAGCTTCACCCTTTGCCGATTTTGTATTTATGCCCACAGGCTTCCTCAATCTTCCTACACCCCCCTCTGTTCCAGTGCTGGGGCCCAGGTTAAAAAATGCAACATGAATGTCAAATATTGGTCGAGTCAGCTCTCCCTCAATAAAAGTAAGTATCTATTTTATTTTAGATATTTTTGTCAGGTTTACTTTAAAAAGAGACTCCGTAACAAAAATTGCATCCTGTTTTTTATCATCCTACAAGTTCCAAAAGCTATTATAATGTGTTCTGGCTTACTGCAGCACGTTCTACTATCACCATCTCTGTAATAAATCAACTTATCTCTCTCTTGTCAGACTTGTCAGGCCTGTGTCTGGAAGGTTGCCAAGTTCTTCAGTGTTGTGGTTCTGCTATGAACTCCCCCATCCGGGCCCCTCTCTGCACACTGCCTGTGTGATATTTAGATTAGTGCAGCTTCTCTCTGTTCTATTATCTGTTACAAGCTGGATAAATCCTCCTCTGAGCTGGCTGGGCTTTCACATACTGAGGAATTACATACAGGCACAGCTGTCTGCACTCTGCAGGAAGAAATAGCCTGACACTTCAGTGGAAGATAGCTGCAGGGGGAAAGAAACACACAAATGATCTCTTGAGATTCAAAAGGATGGCTGTATACAGCCTGCTTGTGTATGGATGTATTTTCTATGTGTGGACATACTGTACATCAATCTACTTCCTGTTTTGGTGGCCATTTTGTTTGTTTATAAACAAACTTTTTAAAACTGTTTTTAACCACTTTAAATGCGGCGAGGAGTGGCGAAATTGTGACAGAGGGTAATAGGAGATGTCCCCTAACGCACTGGTATGTTTACTTTTGTGCGATTTTAACAACACAGATTCTCTTTAAATGAACAAAACCTTCATCCACTGAAGTAACCATGGAATCATTTTCAATCTAGACAGGTGGCTGTGAAGTGGAGTACAAATCTCCTCTAGCATTTGATGACTGATCCTGAACTGGTAATTTTGTCAGCAATAAATTCATCTTCCAAAGTAGATATGCAGAGGTTGAAAAGCAGAGTGATCATTTCATCTAGTAATGCAAGCATGTAATAGTAATTGGCTAGAGCAAGCAGTTGTAAAATAGATGAAATTGCAAGTTTCAGTAGGTAGTTGATTTCCAACATAAAATACTGTATTATGGACAGCCAATAGTAGCCACTCAAAACAAATGCAGTTTGAGTGCAAATTTTACTTTAAGGTAGCCTATATACGGTACCCAGGGCATGTATAAGCTGTGCTTGACCTTCATATTTAACCATTTCCCTACCACAGGTTTTTTCCACTTCAAGACCAGAGCAATTTTCACATAACACTCCTCCTATTCATTTGCCAATAACTTTATGACTACTTATCTCACTGAAATGATCGATATATTATTTTTTGCCGGACAAACTAGGCTTTCTTTGGGCAGTACTTTTTGCTAAGAATTATTTTATTATATATGCATTTTACAGGGAAGAAGAAGAAAAAAGTTGCAAAAAGTCATCATTTCTCAGCTGTTAGCCATTGTCGTTTAAAAATAAAATGTGCTATTGTAGGTAAAACAGACGCATTTTATTTGACTACTTGTCCCGATTATTACAACGTTTAAATTGCGTCCCTACTACAATGTATGGTGATAAGATTTTATTTGGAAATAAAGCAGATACAGCAGATAGGAACATAACTGTAACGGTTTCCTTGGTGTTATGAATGAGAGATGCTCTCTCTCTCATTCATAACGGCACAGTGATCGGGCCGAGAATGAGTTGATTCTCATGCCTTGATTACAGAAGGGGTATGTGGCGGAAACGGCGCTGGAATCGCGATTGGCGGTGGTAAGTATACAGTGCGTATATATACGCCCCTGATCTGCTAGTGGTAAACACAGGGGCGTATATATAGGTAGCAGGAATCTGGAACAGGTTAATCAAACTGGCTACATTCAAGAAAGCACGAGGATAGTTCATAGTCTTGTCCATTGTATCACAACCCAGCCAAACTGTAGGTGTAAAGCAGAAATGATTGCTTTTACTTACATACATGATTTTACCACTAAATGGGTTTGCAAGGCTCTGGATTTCTTATTACAACTATGCTATCATAATGCACTTTTACTTTTTGTTGAAGCTTACACAGGATTCAGGTGAGGTGTGAGCACAAGATGGTGACCACATTACATAATCAAATGGAGTACATGATTAGCCTTATAAGAGAAATGACGCAGAAGATGATGTTCATCTAGGAGCATCTATAGACTATACCACAAACACTATTAACCACTTCCTCATCTTCGGTACGCATGCCCTTGTAAACTTCCTTTGCGGACATGTATATACTTACGCATCTTCGTCCACCTTGCGTGCTCCGATCATCACCCCGCCAGTTCAGTAAATAGGAATACATGTTCCCAAACCCAATCAAAGTGCCTGGAAGTTTAACCACTTGCGTACCATAAGTCTCTGGCCTCTTAAGATCCAGAGACTTCTGGGTAAAAGAAAAAAATGGGGCTCACCAACGTCATGTTGCACGGACCCATCAATGCCACTCTCCCGTCGCTGAAGCCCACTCAGTCTTGCTGTCAGCGTGACAATGTGATTGGCTCACAGTGATCACAGGGTCAAGAGCCAATGAAATCGGCTCATGAAGCTCTGCTGTCATACAGACAGCAGATCGAGTGGGCTGCAGCGGCGCCCTGGCAGGGATAGCAGGTTTCAAACAGGGCATGGATTTTAATTAGCCCGGTCCAGAAGTGGTTAAAAAATTATTACTTTTAAAGTTTATAAACAAGTTACTGAACTCTCTTTTGCAGGAAGAGTTACTGAAATCACTTGTGAGAGGGATTTCAGGTAACTAGACCTGCATTGGCCAGTGATCAGTGTAGTTTGAGTGTATTTTAATAAATGATACCCCAGATTAAGCTCACTAACCCCTTGCCACTCCCCTCTCCACCCACTTTTCTTTCTTATGTTAGGCATTACACACCGCAGACATATGCTCTAACCGACTTACATAGTACTACTTACCTAGTATAGCCTATGTACATTTATTGTAAAGATGGTAAAGAGGCTGCAGGACAAGAGCAGCAAAGGGGGAAAAGTCATGGAGTGGGATGATGACTGCCTGTAGAGGACTCAGACTCTCTTTCAGAAAGGGACTCTGATTCTGAGTCCGCTGGGCCACCAACAGCTCAGCAAGCTAGGAGAGAGGTGCTGGCAGTGGACACTGATCCTGCTATGAACAACGACACCAACTCTGCATCTGAAGGAAATTCACCTGCAGCTACCACCAGTAATGCCAACATAAGAAGTTAGAGGGCTGCCAGGCCAAGGCAGAGCATGCAAGCGAGGGTAGTCCAGAGGCACGAGCTACCCTATGAACTTAGCCACTCACATTGGTCACCCTCTAATATGGAGGCCCCTAATACCCCTGCCTTCACAGCCAGAACTGGATTATTAGTGAAAGCCGGAAATATGCAGCCAATTGATTGTTTCAGTCTGTTCATTACATACACGTTTCTGCAATTTATTTGGGAACAGACCGACTTTTATGCCCAGTAAACAATAGCAACCAATACCACCTCCCCTTTTGTGACAAACTGGATCCCCACAACTACCACTACATTTTTTGGGGGGCTGGATGTTTAATATGAGCTTTTGTCTAAATTCAGAGTAACACCAGTAATGGTCCAAAGATCCCACATATTCTATGCAAATTTATTCAACCACGATGCCTAGATGCTGGTACCAAATGTTGTTAAGCTGCTAGCATTTTAACTGCAGAGAATTTCCCTAGTGACAACACAGTGAATGACAGACCTGCCATCAACCATTTAAATAAAAAAAAATCCAAGATGCTTATATGCCAGAGCAAAAGATTGCTATAGTTGAGTCCCTAATGCCAATTCTATGGGAACAAGCAGTACATTCCCAGAAAAAGGTCAACGTATGGGGTAAAACGTTACAAGCTGTGCAAAAGTGGGAGAGGATATATTTTTCGTTTAAAAATCGGATTATGTATATAGGGTACCATTTTACCCATGACAAGCAAGAGAATAAAATGTTTTTGTTGAGGCCTATGTCTTGTGAATTATTTTTAGTGATAAACTGAATTAAAAGCAATAACGTTATTTTAATATACTCTGTACCAAAATAAAACACTTGTAAAAAGAACCAAAAAAGTGAGTTGAAAAGAGAATACATAATTTGTTATCTTAGGAACTCTGCTTTTTAAATATGTAGCTCATGAGGATGTATTACTGGAATTTTTGCTTGTAATTACTGATACAGTATAATGAAAAAACAAAACCAAATAAAATATATGGGTTTGTCTACAGTAACACGTTTTATTTTCAAACTATAATGGCTGGTAAATAACTGAGAAATAATGTTTTTCATTTTTTTCTTCGAATTTCCTTTAAAATGCATACAAAATAAAATTCATAGCAAAAAGTAACCCTCAAACAAAGCCTAATTTGTCCTAAAAAAACCCCAAGATACAGATAATTCAGGTGTGATGAGTAGTGGTAAAGTTCTTGGCGAATGAATGGAAGGGGAATGAAATGTGAAAATTGCTGTGGTTTTTGAGAGGAAATAACCTGTGGCAGGGAAGTGGTTAATGGTGCCTGATAATGAGAAAAATAAAAACAGAAACAAGTACAAACAGAAAAAGGATACACATGCTGGTTTCTGATGCATTGTGCATCTTCTCCCAAAGAAATCAATTTAGTTGCAGCACACAAACAAGACAACATTTATCACAAAATGTTGCCTGGCAACACATCACCTCATACATGGTTAGTGTAAATGAGTTCCTTAGGAATACATCTGCTTTACTCTTGAAATGAGTTGATGCTTCCTTGATCAAATTACCGCTTTGCAGAAAATGAAAGTTTAAAACTGTTGTAGGTTTATTGCATCCTGAAACAGAGGAATAGACGCAGAGCCATTTCCCATAATCCAGGAAGTTTCATGCAGTGCACCCATGTTACGATTACAAAAGCTCAAAGGCACTTCCAATTTGATAGAGAACATCCTTATTTTCTGGTGAACTCGATGGACGAATGTTTTTATTTTCAACCCAAATAACTATGTATGTATCCATGAAAAATCAAACTGAGAACAATCAAATTTATTTAATAGTTTTTGATTAAATGTGGCCGGAAAGACAAAAAAAACTTAACTGAATTGACTACCGGTAATTCACTTTAAAACACTAAAATAGTAACTGTACATTATTTTGCATTTCCTTTTAGGCTAGTTACACACCAAGACGTTGCGTTAGGTGCTACGTTAAGGTCGCATAACGTGCACCTAACGCAAGGCCTGGTGCACTTCGATGTGGAAGTCAGAGTGAGCCGCGTTGTGCAGCTCACTCTGGCGTCCGTGATGCCGTGATGCGTACTCTTGGACGCATGCGGCATCACGTGGTCCCACCGGCCAATCGCCGCACAGAGCGGCCGCACCAGGAAGTAAACACTGTACGTCACAACATGCAGTGAATATTAGCCATGTGCCTGGCCGCTCTACGCTCCTCCTCAACCTGACTGAGCATGTGCAAACAGTCTAACGCGGCTTAAGCCGCTATAACCCCGTAGCATGCTGCACTTTCAGGAGAACGTGCAGCGTTACATGTAACGCAACATGGGCTGTGTGAACAGCCAGCCCACTTGTGTTACATTGCTGTGCGTTGGGGGAGCGTTACAGGCTGCACTAACGTGCGTCTGTAACGTCTTAGTGTGTAAGCAGCCTTAATGTGATAGTTTCAATAGACACTGTAGTAACAAGAATATGGAAGCTGCTATAATTTCTTTTTTAACAATGCATATTTCCTGGTGGTCCTGCAGTTATTCGGACACTACTATTGGGTGTTCATACAGAACAAGTATACAAATCAGGTGTGCTGACCAAAGTTTAGGACAGCAACATGCTTGTTTCAGCTGTGTGAGTCAAAGACTTTGGAAGCCAGAAAGATAAGCAGGACAGCCATTGTTTAAAAGAAACAAACATAGCAGCTGTGAAATTCCATTCATTACAGGGTTACTTAAAGAGAAACTCCGACCAAGAATTGAACTTTATCCCAATCAGTAGCTGATACCCACTTTTACATGAGAAAAATAATGATTTTCACAAACAGACCATCAGGGGGCGCTGTATGACTGATTTTGTGCTGAAACCCCTCCCACAAGAGGCTCTGGTACCGTACGGTACTCTGGGCAAACTGTCACAATGTAACAATGTTCAGACAGGAAATAGCTGTCTGTTAAAGCCAGACCAGCTAGAAACAGCTCCATAATCTGCCCACAGTAACAATGTCACCATGTAATACAAGTCAGAATGTGAATCTGGGAGAGGAAAGATTTTACAATGAGCAAACACTGACTAAATCATGTATACATAATTATTGTAAAAATGAAGCACTTTTTTTATTACATTATTTTCACTGGAGTTCCTCTTTAAAGGGAAGGTCCAAGCAAAAAAAAAAAAAATGAGTTTCACTTACCTGGGGCTTTTACCAGCCCCATGCAGCCATCCTGTGCTCTCGTAGTCACTCACTGCTGCTCCAGTCCCCCGCTGGGAGCTTTCTGACCTCGGAGGTCAGGGCCGAATTGCGTACATTTTTACACATTTCCGCTAGTGCAGGAACATTAACGAATAAATTTTTACGCGTTAGTGGTGCAACGCGTAAATTTTTGTTCCTGCACTAGCTGGAATGCGTAAAAATGTATGCAATGTGGCCCTGACCTCTGAGGTCAGAAAGCTGCCAGCGGGGGACTGGAGCAGCAGTGAGTGACTACAAGGGCACAGGATGGCTACATGGGGCTGGTAGAAGCCCCAGGTAAGTAAAACTCATTTTTTTTTTTTGCTTGAACCTTCCCTTTAAAGCCCAATCTACACGATGCGATTCTTTATACGATTCGGTTACGATTCTATTTACGATCCGATTAAATCCAACATGTCCTATTGGGATTCGAATCGAATTGAATCAGATCGAATCCCGATCGGACATGTTGGATTTAATTGAATCGTAAATAGAATCGTATAAAGAATCGCATCGTGTAGATTGGGCTTTAGAATACCTTCAAACTGTTTACACACAACTAATGTTACGCTTACAGGTCTAGTTTCCTGGCTCAGGTTTTTTTCCCCTTCTTGAAATAGGGGAAACGTTAGCTATTTGCCATATAGGATTGGCCAACTGGAAAGAGAATCACAGAAAACTACTGAACTACATTTCTCTAATTCCTGGGAATGGATATGGAATCCACAATCTAGTTCTCTGCCCTATCTCTTTTAAGTCCTAACATATATGACTATGTATTCTGTAATGCACTGGAGGAGATGTCAAAGCTGCATAAATATACACTTAAGGCCCTTTTACACTTAATCAGTTGGTGTGCGTTAGTGTGCGTTAGTATGCGGTAGTGTGCGTTGGTATGTGTTTTTTCCATAGCAGTGCATTGGGAAGAAGATTTCAGTTAAAAACGCGTTAAGTGTGAAAGGGGCCATAGGAAAACATGGGCATTACTTTGAAAATCAGTTTTCTTTCAGTTATTACTGAGAGCAACTAATTAAGTGTAAAAGGGCCCTAACCATAATAAACATTGATATGCAGCCATCAGTGTTCTGCATAGAATATTTTCCTAGCAGGATGGGGTGTGTCAGAGAAATACAGGGCCAGTGCTTCCAAAGAGACAAACTGGGCAATTGCCCAGGTCCCCAGAGCTGGCTGGCAGGCCCCCAGGTCTACAACCCCCAACTGCAGTGCAGTTCTCCTCCCAAAGGATGCCTAGGCATCCCTGCAGGGAGCAGATGGAGTGTGAAGCGGCCCATACACTGGTCGATTTTAGCCATCGATCGATCAATCTTTTCTATTTAATTGATCTGAAATGGATTCTATCAAATCAGCAGATTGATCAATTTGCAGGGAATTTCGATCGATTTGATATATCTGACTGGATGGAAAATCTAGGTCGATCTGCTGCTGGCAGCAGATCGATGGCCCATAGAGTTGCATTGGATCTAATGGTCCAATAATGCACTTAGATCTATTTCCAATAGATATCACTCTAAAATCTATTGGAAATCTGTTCCTTGTGTGTGGCACACATCAGATAGATTCCTGTCAGATTCGACTTGACAGGCTAAAATTAAAAAGGACAATGGCAATAATGTATTCAAAGTAACCAGGAAATACTTTTTCCAATTAACTTATACAGACATATGACTACGTAAGACAGGTTGCCACTTCAATTAACAAAACTGGTTTATGTTCTAACATTGAAATTCATTCACAGTGAAACAACCTCAAGCTCTCCTCCTATAAATCTACTGTTTTTAATATTTTTATAGCTGAATTTTAGGAGCAATTAGATATTCTATTGCCCTAAACTAAAATCTTATAAATCTGATTTAACTTGCACATGGGAAGAATTAAAAACACTCTACAATAGTGTTTAGGTAAATCACATGAAAACCTGAGTTGCTCATACACTAACCTAATCACAAATAAAGAATACAGAAACTCAGACACTTTTTTTTCCCAGTTTTGAATAGTGTGGAAAAGCCCCCTTTTTCCACCCATCTCCTGCTCCAAGAAGCTCTTCTTCTTCTAATGCTGGATACACACTGTGCGTTCCCGCGCTCGATGCGCCTGTTGATTAGCGTCGACTCAATTATTTCCGAGCATTTCCGAGCGCATGATTGTTAGGTCAATTTACATGTAAAGTATGCCAAATCGACCTAACGATCCATCGAAACGCGAATCGGACATGTCGGAAACAATCGAGTCGACGCAAATCGACGGGCGCATCGAGTGCGGGAACGCACCGTGTGTATCCAGCATTAGTGTTGGTTATGCTATAATCTCACAAGGGTCCAACAAGATGGAAACGGTCACTAAAGTTTACCTCTTTTAAGCACAAAAAGCACCAGGGCAGATGCGATACTAATTACTATACATGGGCAAAAAGAAACACAGCTTAGTGATTTGTGTGTTTGGCATTGAAGTCAACAGTGCAGACTCTTGCAGTTAATAACAACAATAGGCATACCTATGAAACTGCCACCGGGAGATTTGGGTGCAGGGTAAAGCTATTAAAAGCCTTACCCTGCTCCTGCACAAGTCCCGGCGGCGTTAATTACTATTCCCCCCTCCAGGCTGCCATGAATAGTAGGGGAAAGACGTAATTCAGCTTCCAGCTATTGCTGACAAACAAATTACAGAGTTTTTAGCGAAACTGGTGCTCCGTCTTTTGAAGGCACCCAAACCACTCACTGAGCGCTGCTATAGCCGTAATTCCTACTATGGTCTATGGTGGGGCCGGCTGTGCCCAAATTTCCTGCACTGTTTTTTGAAGCACTCATAGCAAAGTCCCCATACATGCTAGAATCCCCAAATTTGCTAGGTATGTTAAAGGGAATTCTGATCAGGTACTCTGAGCTGACTCAAGTTTTACTGCATTAACCGTATGCTTGTTACAGGGTTTTGACTCCGACACTATGTACTGTATGCCAGAAGATCAACAGGACTGCCAAGCAACTGGCATTGGTTACAAGGAAATAAATATGGCAGCCTCCATTTCACCTTGAGTTAAAGAGAACCAGAGACGAAGCACCCTCATGTATTTTATTACATTTATCAGTGGGAACATGACAGTAAGCACCTACCCTGCTTTTAGTTTCATTGTTATCTGCTTAATTAGTCTATTAGCAGCTGTGATAAGAATCCCCGACTGGCTCAGTCTAGGTTTGACCTGGAATCATTATAGCCGAGTCACTCTTCTGTGGAGTTTTTTCAAGCCCAAGCCTTCCCACTCCTGGCTTAGATTTCCTGCTTTGCATACTGAGAGCTGTGATGACATGGAAGGGGCTGCTGCTGCTGAGAGAGAAGCTCTGTGGCTGCAATATGATCCCTGTGTGCACTAGATACTGATGATGACTGCAGTTTCATTCCTATGAGAGACACTTCCTACAGGCAGCTGTACATCATACCAAAATTAAAGCACACAGATGAAAGGCTGCATTTAGCCTAGATAGCAGCATAGTCTCATATAGCCTAGACAGCACATCTAGAACAACTCATAACCCGGAAGCAGAAGGTATATGAGCCGGCGGCCATATTTGATTTTTCCTGGAGCAATAATGGATAAAAAAAAAAAACACTAAAAAAGGCACACCAGAGCAGCGAAATTATCAGGTAGAGCATTTATTCTTTACAAGGTATCAACTGATATGTTTATTTTGTGTGAAACGTTTATCTCTGGTTCCCTTTAAGGAAAATGGGGGAAACAAGGAAAAAAAAATCTTTCAAAAATACCTTTTTTTTGATAATCCTTATTAAAGTTACATTAGGAAAAATGTTTTTTGAATGCAGTTAAATGACAGATAATGTATCTACCCATCGGTAGCGAAAATTTACATATATTAACAGAAGGCAATGAATTTCCTGTTTGAAAAACCTTGGGCAAGTTGCAGCCGTTTTGCCAGGAATCGCTGTACAGCTTCAACACTATTGTAGAAGGATTCCTGGCAAATGTAACCACTTAAGGACTTAAGTCTTAAACCCCCTTAAGGACCAGACACTTTTTTTTCCACTCAGACCACTGCAGCTTTAACTGTTTATTGCTCGGTCATACAACCTACCACCTAAATGAATTTTACCTCCTTTTCTTGTCACTAATACAGCTTTTCTAACTGAATGCAAATTACCGTACACTGGTGGGGGGCGTGGGATTGAATGCTTAATGCCTTGCAATGGCGGGGGCAAGTAATTGAATGCTATTTACCGTACAGGGACAGGCATTGAACGCTTCTTGACTACGTACAGGGAGATACAGAGATACAAGGCTAGTTATAATACACAGAGGAGATACAAGGTTAATTACCATACAAGGGTG
Organism: Hyperolius riggenbachi; assembly: GCF_040937935.1. NCBI lineage: Eukaryota > Metazoa > Chordata > Amphibia > Anura > Hyperoliidae > Hyperolius > Hyperolius riggenbachi. Next base: position 258,762,537 of record NC_090650.1, read on the forward strand.
AGATATGCTAATTACCATATACCAGGGCAGATGCGATACTAATTGCTATACATGGGCAGATGCAAGGTTAATTACCTTACACAGGGGGGATACATGCACCTAATTACCAGGGGAGAGATACACATGGCTGGGGGACAAGAGGAGGACATCAAGGGGGACAGGAGGAGGATAGAATAATTTGTGGAGAACATCTACACGACACTCCGGACCATGGATGCACCAGGTTCAGTATATATTTTTTTCTTTGATTTTTGCCCTCTAAATCCAGGTGCATCTTATAGTCCGAAAAATACGGTACCTTATTTTCTATGCATTTTAAAAGGGAAAAAAAGGGGAAAACAGAAAAAATACACTTTTTCTCCATTTACATCCATTATAGCTTTACAATAAACAGTGCTAACTATAAGTTAAACGCACAAATTGTATTTGCTTATCCACCTCAGTTACTACAACATTTAGATTATGTTCCTAGTACAATTATGGTGACAATATTGTACTTGGAAATAAAGTTGTCTTTTTTTCTGTTTTGGGCTTTTTGCTTTCTCATTACACACTATCGATTATTGCAAGACCTTATTTGCAAAAGTAATAGTAATATACCCTCATAGCATAGATATTTTAAAAGCCAAGTTCCTGAGGTAACAATATATGTTTTCTTTATATTCTGTCACTTTGTTTATTTTACAAGTCTTTTATTGTGGTACAAAATATGCAAAAATGGTATTGCTTTTGATTCATTTCTGACTAAAAAGAATACATAAGACATGGGCCTCAACCCTAAAACGTCTCTAAACGCTATTCTACTACTTATCATAGTTAAAAACTTACCATGACTCTTGTAGTTTTGCTAAAACTTTCCCAAATTTGATCATAAATTTAAAAATGACTTTTATATGTTGGGTTGAGTTCATCCCTACCTATTTTTTTATGTGACGTGGGTTCAAGCTTTAGCACACACCAAAATGTATTCTACAACTCTTCGCAGTTAAAATGATACCACAAGTGCCTCATTTAGTAACAAACTGGTGGTGCAATCTCCACAACTACACTGAACAAATCTATCCGTCCAGTTGTCATTAACTACTTTCGCCTTTTGGACGTTGCGGTTACGTCCAAAAGGCTGCATCTACACTACTGCACGCGGCCGCGTGCTCCCGTGCTGCCGCTCGTTAGCCTGGTGATCAATGATGGGGAACACAGTTCCGATTCACTGATCAAAGTCCCTGTTAGAAAGACTGACTGGCTTCTTTTAGAAGCCCTGACCTTTCTAAAGAAAAAGAAAAAAAAAAGTTTCCTGTTCTTCCTTCACTTTAAGCGAGAGCGCTCGCTTACAGGAGTAAAAATTTTTCTTACTGTGGCCAAATAGTAAAACTACATCTAAATATTTTTTTTTTTTAATAAATACAAGTTATTACACTTAAAATTAACGGTTTACCCCCCCCCCCCCCACACACACACACACACACTCCAAAAACTACCCAAATATTTTTTTGCTATTAAAAAAAAATTACAATAAAAAAAAAAACCAAAACAAATAGTTACCAAACTTTTTAAATATGCATGTGAAGAGGGAATATTACTATTATTTTTTAAATTATAAGCTTGTAAATAGTGATGGATACAAAACTGTAAAAATGCACCTTTATTTCCAAATAAAATATTAACGCCATACATTGTGATAGGGACATCATGTAAATTGTGTAATAACCGGGACAAATGGGCAAATAAAATATGTGGGTTTTAATTATGGTAGCGTGTATTATTTTAAAGCTATAATGGCCGAAAACTGACAAAATGATTTTTTCTATTTTTTTCTTAATATTTCCGTTAAAATGCTTTAAAAAAAATCTTAGCAAAATGTAACACCCAAAGAAAGCCTAATTAGTGGCGGAAAAAAACAAGCTATAAATCAATTTATTGTGATAAGTTATTGGCGAATGAATGGGAGGTGAAAATTGCTCGGATGCATCAGGTGAAAAACGACTAAAGGTTGAAGTGGTTAAGTGGTTAAATAAAAGCTGAAGGAAACATAGGGTAGAGAGATTTACTTGTATTATGTATACATGTGTGACTTGCATTTACACGTTGCATGTATTTCAAATAAATGCAAAGGCCAAGTAGTAGTATTAGTATTACTGAAACAGAAAATACTGACATTTATTTTTGTATGTTTGGGGGTGGGCAGCACATAAGATAGTAGCTATTTTGTCAACTGTTCTTTAAAATCCTTTGCTAGAAAACAGCAGAAGACAGTCTGCCCTTTTCCATTTGGAAACCACTGTTTTCATTCGACAGTGCGCAAGGAAGAAAAATCCTGGCCCTTGTTTAGAGGCTTTATGTATTTGTGTGCTTTATAAACACAGCAGAAAACTGGCATACATTGGATTTAATTCTATTACTGGCCCGATGGAGGTTGGCTCCCGCAAAAACAATTTGATTTTGCAGCAGTGTCTTTAGTGTCTCTTGGGAAGAAGTGAGGTCGGCAGTATGTTCTTCATGTTGAAAGCTGGCAAATTTGGATGGAGTGGGATAAAGTGGCAGCTGTTGTAGGAGCTAAAAACAATGTGTAGCAAACAAGTTTGGAAATGTCAGGTTGGTGTATATCTAGAACCAATTAACTGGAATGAATCTTTAAAAATATTAAGATCAGCTTTATATAAACAGGGCAAATATATTTCAGATACACAGTTACAAAAGTATATAGTATGACGAATTTAATAAAGAGTTATTAAAAACGCATTTTTTTATATAGTATACTAGAGTATTATTGTAAACCGATGTGATATAATGTTCCTAATAGTAAACCCTTTTATTTTAATGTTGGACACACACGCTGTAAACAATTTTAATTTGGATCCAGTCAGAATTGAAACTTAAATTGGGCACAGCCGGTCTGTTAAATCAGGCGCCGCCATAGACTGCAATCTATTATTTGTAATTCTTCATATTTTCTGCTTTGTCCCAACAAATTGGTCACACAATCAAAACTAATAAGAAAATAATCTTGTTTCAAAAAAGTGTCTGGCATGGCTATTAAAGCGGACCTGAACTCAAAACTTCTCTAAAAGATAAGCAACAGCATAAATCTACAATGTGTCTACCCCCAGCTTTCACAGAAGAAGATAAATGGTTAACATCCTGTGCTTACAAATTAGCTGCTCTGCTGAGGCAGTCAGCTGGCACAGCTAAGAGATCAAATTACAATGTGTGATTAGTCACAAATGAGGGGGAATTAGACAGGCTAAACTCTAGAAATACAGACAGGTTAACTCTATAAATACAGACAGGGCTTGATATACAAAGCGGTGCTAACTGTTAGCACGCTTGTGAAAAGCCCTTTATCACGCCTAAAACCTCTTTGCACACGCTAATTAGCGCAAAGTCCCGCACTTAAAACTTTGCGCGTGCAAAGGCCGGTGCACGCGACACGGCACACCCTATGCGCCTATAAGGTTGCATTGGATGCGCCCTAAACATCGTGGGACTTTGCGCGCGAGCATATTCAGTTTGGTGCATGCTAACTACTTAGCACCCTAGTTAACACGCCCAAAGCCTTAAAGAGGTGAAAATGATTTAATAAAAAAGTGCTTCATTTTTACAATAATTGTGTATAAATGATTTAGTCAGTGTTTGCCCATTGTAAAATATTTTAAATCCCTGATTAATTATTTATCACATGGTGACATTTTTGATGACATTTTTTACTGCTAGCAAGTGATGACTGCTTGCTGTTTTGGCAGTTGGAAACAGCTATAAACAGCTATTTCCCACAATGCAATAGGGTTCACAGACAGGAAACTGCCAAGAGTACGTACTCTTGGCAGTTTCACCACAATATCAGCCATACAGCGCCCCCTGATGGTCTATTTGTGAAAAGGAATAGATTTCTCATGTAAAAGGGGGTATCAGCTACTGATCGGGATAAAGTTCAATTCTTGGTCGGAGTTTCTATTTAAGGCGTGCTAACTAGGTTAGTACCGAATAGTGAATCAGGCCCACAGTGTGCATTGCTCTCAGTTTTCCTTATGTCCTGTACAAGAGTTCAGGTCCACTTTAAAAAACTTACTTTCACTATTTTACTGAGCTTCATTGCATAAATGCCTTGTTCCAACATAGAAGATATTTCCTTTGATGTACACAAAGGAAAATTATTGGCATGACACCTGCTAGACATATACTACTAGGTCAGTGGCAGACCAGAAAAACCATTACCATTTACACAATGCTCAACCAAATTTCACCAGTAGATATTAGATAGAAATCTTGACTATTATTGATTGCACAACAGCTTTATATTATCCAATGCCATACAAAGCTATGAAGTAATTGATTGCACATTGTTGACCAACGCAGCACACCGCACTCCCGTCAACATACATCACTTATAGAAAGCAATAGGAAGAGTAAGGAGCAGAGGACCAAGATAAGGAACTCAATGGAGTGCAGCAAGCCAATTTAAAGTCCATAAGCTTGCTGCACTCCATTGAGTTCCTTATTTTGGTATAAGGTATAAGGAGAGAGGGGCAACGCACATCCAGCTAAATAAAAAATAGTGTCTTTATTTCAATCAATTAAAAGGACATCTGTCAATCACAGCATCAGCTAAGAGTGATAGGTATACAGTACAAGACAGTGCAAAAGTCGACAGCTGTTTCGCACCTGCGTAGGTGCTTTGACAGGATGTCTCTTGAAGTGCAGTTCAGCCTCCTGTCTGAAAGAGGCCTTACTGACTCCCCCACTGATGCCTAACCCTAACTGACCACCTCCCCCACAATGTCTCCAAGGATTTCCAAGGTGAAAAAAAAAATGTAGCTTCCAGCCCCAAAATTCAATTGAGTCCCTCGCCCCAGCTCTGGTCTTCTCCTGGCAGCCTGAAAGGAGTGCCTTTTCTGCGCATTCACACACCCGTGCGCGAATGCACCCACGTCATCGGGCGCATAGTGCGCCTGCCGGATGATGTGGGTGTGTTCTAGGCTGGGGCGGGTGCCCGTCTGCGCATGCACAGAAGAAGCCGATCCTTGATGGGTTGGCATCTTCTGTGCATGCGCAGATGCCCACCCCGCATGAGAACACGCCCACGTCCTTAGATGCGGCTAGCGGGAACCAGTAGAACACCAGAACTGTGGCGAGGGACACAAATTACCTCTAGGGACTGGAAGAAGACCCAGGTAAGTAAAGCTATATTTTTTTTAGCCACCTCAGAAATACTTTAACCAAACTGTCCCCCCCCCCCCCCCAATGCCTAACCTGAACCAACAACCCCCACCACTTCACCGCTAATTACAGTAATGGGTGTCAGCAGCCTAGTCCCGATATATATCGGATGCCTCAAGCGTCCAAATTATCCTCCGGCTCGGTGATAGCTGCAATTAACGTTGCGGTCTAAGTGGCGCCCATTTTGAAAAGCGCTGCCAGTGCCCAAATTAACAGTTTTGGAATTAGGGCTTTAAGCAAAAAAAAAAAAAAAGTCTTGTATTAAAGAATAAAAGTAGTTACAAACAAGAGTAAAAACAAAAATAAAGCAGGGCTGGTGATTGAAATGTTGGCATTCTACCCAGGTTCTTACTCAGTTCATTGTGAGGATCCATTACGGTAAAAGGAGCTGAAAAGAAAAGCACTTGGCATTTATAAAGCATTTCACTCCTGACTTTGTGGAGTAGACAGAAGGAAGGGGAGAAGAATAAAAGAACAGTGCCTGGCACTTCTGCGCTGTAATATTGCCAGCCTGCTGAGAGCAATTACCATAGCACAGACATCACTACCTTTATTGAACATTATTGAATTAAGCATGGAGAAAAATGTGTTTAGTTCAGCAGGGATTTATTAAGAAATTATAATGTAGAATGTAGATTACTTCTAAAGCTTTCAATGTCACCTGCATCTGTATAGGCTCTGGATACAGGAGGCACTATTATTGAAGATGAATTGCTGTTGTTCTGTTTTCTTACCATAATACCGTACTAAGCTACAGATCATTATTAAGGGTCATGCAATGAGGCTGATCTATAAAAACCAGCTAGATGAAGGGAAGATTGGAGGCGCTGACCTAAACAACAGGATTCCAGCAGTTTTTTTTTCCTGATACAGATTAGAATGGAGGCAAACATGAAAACAAAGAAAATTAATCTAGTTATCTTAATCCACCTGCTGAAATTAGTAATCTTTGGGGGGGGGGGGAATTAAATTCTTATCTTCTTTCTGAAACAGCTGTTAAGTGTTGTGATGCGTACATTCCAAGTCACTCTCCAACACTGACAGGTGCAGCTTCCAGCAATGGGTGATCAACCCTTTTCAAGCCTTTAACCTGATCACACCATCCAGCGCTTCATTTTTTTCAGGGATGCTTGTGGGGGAGGGGGGGGGGATTGGTCACACAGGACATGGTTGATCAGGTAAAAGGAGCGGTGGCAGGGATCAGCGGGCTCTGTACATCCTCACTCTAGGACGAGTAAGTGACCCATCATCACTGAAGCTCTGCCCCCTGCACAGGCATCAGCGTAATTTTGTTGATATATGGCAGTACTTGCTACTGGATCTTGTCTGACATTTTCATCCACGTATGCCGTGCCAGACCAGATCTGGCAACAGCGCGCCTATGATCGGCCCAAATGTTCCCACGTACACTTTATATAGCATATATATAAATCAGTTGTTACAGTTCAAAATAAAAAAAATAATATATATATATATATATATATATATATATATATATATATATATATATATATATATATATATATATATATATATATATATATATATATATATATATATATATATATATATATATATATATATATATATATATATATATATATAAAAACACATATACACACACACACACACAGTGGTGTGAAAAACTATTTGCCCCCTTCCTGATTTCTTATTCTTTTGCATGTTTGTCACACTTAAATGTTTCTGCTCATCAAAAACCGTTAACTATTAGTCAAAGATAACATAATTGAACACAAAATGCAGTTTTAAATGATGGTTTTTATTATTTAGTGAGAAAAAAAAAACTCAAAACCTACATGGCCCTGTGTGAAAAAGAATTTGCCCCCTGAACCTAATAACTGGTTGGGCCACCCTTAGCAGCAATAACTGCAATCAAGTGTTTGCGATAACTTGCAACGAGTCTTTTACAGCGCTCTGGAAGACTTTTGGCCCACTCATCTTTGCAGAATTGTTGTAATTCAGCTGTATTTGAGGGTTTTCTAGCATGAACCGCCTTTTTAAGGTCATGCCACAACATGTCAATAGGATTCAGGTCAGGACTTAGACTAGGCCACTCCAAAGTCTTCATTTTGTTTTTCTTCAGCCATTCAGAGGTGGATTTGCTGGTGTGTTTTGGGTCATTGTCCTGCTGCAGCACCCAAGATCACTTCAGCTTGAGTTGAGAAACAGATGGCCGGACATTCTCCTTCAGGATTTTTTGGTAGACAGTAGAATTCATGGTTCCATCTATCACAGCAAGCCTTCCAGGTCCTGAAGCAGCAAAACAACCCCAGACCATCACACTACCACCACCATATTTTAATGTTGGTATGATGTTCTTTTGCTGAAATGCTGTGTTACTTCTACGCCAGATGTAACGGGACACGCACCTTCCAAAAAGTTTAACTTTTGTCTCGTCGGTCCACAAAGTATTTTCCCAAAAGTCTTGGCAATCATTGAGATGTTTTTTAGCATAATTGAGACGAGCCTTAATGTTCTTTTTGCTTAAAAGTGGTTTGCGCCTTGGATGTCTGCCATGCAGACCGTTTTTGCCCAGTCTCTTTCTTATGGTGGAGTCGTGAACACTGACCTTAATTGAGGCAAGTGAGACCTGCAGTTCTTTAGATGTTGTCCTGGGGTCTTTTGTGGCCTCTCGGATTAGTTTTCTCTGCGCTCTTGGGGTAATTTTGGTCGGCCGACCACTCCTGGGAAGGTTCATCACTGTTTCATGTTTTTGCCATTTGTGGATAATGGCTCTCACTGTGGTTCGCTGGAGTCCCAAAGCTTTAGAAATGGCTTTATAACCTTTACCAGACTGATAGATCTCAATTACAGTACTTTTGTTCTCATTTGTTCCTGAATTTCTTTGGATCTTGGCATGATGTCTAGCTTTTGAGGTGCTTTTGGTCTACTTCTCTGTGTCAGATAGCTCCTATTTAAGTGATTTCTTGATTGAAACAGGTGTGGCAGTAATCAGGCCTGGGGGTTGTTATAATTTAAAGCTGTTTAACACCCAGCATTACAACTTTGCTTTAAAAGATTGCTTACAGCTTACAAACTATTATGCCAGATTTTTTTTTAAGCAGAAATTCACTGAATGGGTTAAACATGACATTTTAGTGTTGGATTCAACTAGGAATCCGCATCCGTTCTTATCTTTTAGTTACAAATGTATCTTTATTTGGAATACAAATAGACCTTTGAAAAGCCTGCCGGGGAAGCCCTCTTTGTTCTCTCAGAGCAGTGTTTGTTTGTTACATTGTAGATAGATACATTTGTAACTAAACAAGCAAGCACGGAGGATTTCTAGCTAAATGCAGCACTAAAATGTCATGTTTAATCTATTCAGTGAATTTTTGCTAAAAAAAAAAAATCTGGCATAATAGTTTATAAGCTGTAAGCAATCTTTTAAAGCAAAGTTGAAATGCTGGGTGTTAGACCACTTTAAGTAGGCCTCAGTTATTGGGACTGAGTTTTAGGTAAAAGGCTTGTTCGCAGAATATACCTTTAAATAGAGTTTCTCGTGATGCAGGCAGAAGCATCTCAGTGTCTGCTTGAAGCAAATGATACAAGCAGATACTGAGAAGATGTTCCTAGTCCAAGGTCTTAGGCCTACACTGCCCCAGACAAATGGACTACGGGAACAATCAACATGGGCCATATTTATAAAACACAACATTCTTGCAACTAGGGCATAATATCTTATTGAATATTAATCGAGTAGGTGTGTGTCCTGACATCACAAGGAATCTGAACCAATCATAGATGGCTCAGATGAGGTCACATTTAACTCTTTCTGGTTCATATAAAGAGGGAGCACGGAGGGAAAAGGGGCTGCACTCTACTTTCCAGCTATCCGGCTCTCTATGCTTCCTAGTTAGAATACTAGCTTCCTGTATGTATGATGTAAATATATGTGATGTACATAGGACATAGGAAAGACTATTTATACTTTGAAGAAATCAAACTGTAACACAAGATGCTTAATAAACCCCTTTGAAAGGTGAAGAAGGCTGTCTCCGCTCTATCTCCTGTATGCTGTCGCTGTGAGTTGCAGCTCTGATGAGTTGCTGGTGCCGGAGCTAAAGGTGATTTATTACAGTTGGTGCCGTGAAAACCCTAGGCCAATCCCAGGTCGTTGATTGGTGATCCAGGTGGGCACAAGAGTCAGTCTAATTGAGACTTCTCGAAGCAGCGACTTAGATCTCTGTGAGGCAAGCACAAGAGAACAGGAGAAGCTCAGAGCGAGCTGAGCTGGAAGAGTTAAGAGCGGACTACGGAGGCCAGAGACGAGAAGTGCAAAGCTTATCAAGCAGAGATAAGCTCTGTGCGGAGTGAGTCGGGAAAATCCCAGCGGCAGGGTCGATGTGGGCGCCCTAATTGGAGTGGACGTACGCCACACATAGGGGAAGGCAGTCCAAGAGAATGTGTTTGGCCAGATCCCATTAGGACCTTCAGCGCATCCGACGCCTGTGAGGAAAACTTGGGCCAAGATTGCTGGGAGACTCAGAGCTCGTTTCTGGTACAGAGGCCACACACCGCAAGAGGTTTTGATAAAGCGAGCATGGTGTTATACATGTTTTCTTTTACTTGTCAGTGCGGCGCCCCCCCCTGCAGCAGAGGCGTGGGGGCTGTGTGTCTGTGTGTGTGTCTCTCTCTCTCATGTTCTATGGGTTATATTCCTCGGAGTTTGGGAGAGAGAGAGACAGAGAGATGCTGTTGTTTTTTTACCCTTTGCCTTTCTGTGAAGCTGCAATACTGCATGTCATTTTTTACGTGCTTTTTTCGAGCTTAGAAAGGCGTGCATAACAGCGAAAATGTTTTCTTGTCCATGAGTTATCTGTTTAGTGAGGTTTTTCGTTTCGCATTCCTGAGAGAGGGATATGAAGCTGCGCTTTCGCTAGTAGTTCCGTTCGTACGGTTATGAGTTATGCCCTCTCGTGTGGGAGGGGTGATTAATGTTCGAGGTGTGTAACATTCCAGAGCGTACTTGCTGCGTGCGCTGGTTCAGAGTTTTTTCCTCAGCTGTGTGTTACATTCAGTTGTATTGTTGCAATGTGATATGCTAAAGTGTGCATGCAATGTTTTTTCTAACTGTTTTATTCTTTCCATACATGCATAGAGTTTGCTATGGGAGATTGCATAACGGCCATCTTGTCTGATGTTCCATGACTCAAAATGGTGTCCCAGGCTTCAGGGGGGAGGATTCCAGGCAGTCATGACGTTCTAATGGGAGAGTCTTCTGAGCCCAAGGACGAACCCTCACCCCCGCCCCCAGTGAGGGAGGTAGGAGTGGAGGAGGAGAGCGTAGGAAATTCAGTAGGGCCTGTGGGAATGGTACCACCCATAGGTGTTTGCTGTTTCCTATGCTGAGTGCTGGGCTAATACAGAAGCACCCTGACGAGCAAGTGAAGCTGGGATATAACTCCACGAAGTGTGGCCACAATTTGAGTGGGAGAACATCAGACAAGGGAAGCACAGTAGCTGTCAGATGGCTACTGGTGACATAGGAAGCGGCTCCCTGGGTATGCATTCATATAACTTAGAGCATATCAGGGGGGTGCCGGTAGTGATTTTATTCACTGTAACATGAGTTCCCCGATAGAGGTCAGGGGGATAAAAGGGTACAGGGCAATGGAAAAAAAAAAGAAATTAATACAGAAAAAGGGTTGACCAATCGAGCCGTCTGTCGGAACGTTACAGAGCGGTAAGCGTTTTTCGGTTTTTGTCCGGGACAAAGCCAGAGTTTGACAGAGGTCAAGGCTGGGCAGTTTGTGCGGTTTTTGCGTCTGCAGATTGGTCAAAAGGTATTTTTTTTTCTTCTTCCAGCTCGTACCAAGCGTTCACACAATGCACAGGACTGACAGCAGTCCAAGGGGCGAGATTGCCGTATATAGTGTGACAGTGTATTTGGGGGGTGGTAGTCCTATGTTCAGTCTAGGATCCCCTATACAGTCAGGAGTCAGAGACTCCCATGCAGTTGTAGTAAACTGTCATGTGAATCCCTGGATGGGGTTCTGCTTAGTTAACAGAGAAAGCACACCTTCCTACAGGAAGTAGCTGTGTTTGTTTTTGGGCCAAGTGCAGAGGTAGTAGCATTGCCGATTGGTTCACAAATAGGACTTCCGGCAGAACTGGTTGCGATATATGAAGTCCTAGGTAAGTACCCTAAAAGGGGTAAGAACATTTCAAGCTCAACTGCGCGTTGCAGTAGTGGGCAGGTGGTCCCTACTCAGTACATACTGCGGTCAGCGTTGCGGCCGAAGTATGTACAGGGGGGATGTAGAGGTCAGTGCTTCAAAAGGTGAGATCCGAGGGAAGCACATTGTAACAAGATAAGTACTTATGCTATGGTACATAAAGTAAGGGAGAGAGCTTTAGAGCCTTCCCATAATCAAAAAGTTAATAAAGTTCAAGTAAACTATAAAGAAACAAGATCAATTACGGTAGATATTGATCCATTTAAAGTGTACAGAGTACAAGCCGCAGGGCATAAACCCAAATCATTAATAAGAATTGATTTGTTTGTATTTCGATTTCACGAGTTTCGCAATATGGAATCGAGACAGCGGCAGTGCTGACAGCAAAGATGGAGATGTCAGTCGGATAAGCGAAAAGTTCCAGATGCCAATCTGAGTTTGGAAAACACGAGATTCCTGAAATTGGAAAGAGACTAAAACACGAGATTCCTGAAATTGGAAAGAGACTAAAAAAACGAGATTCCGGAAATGGGAAAACGACAAAAAAAAACTGACTGAGCAAAGCATAGTGCAAATTGCTAATGTTTTTCTTTCCCAAGGTGGTGCTTTTATAATGAAGAGTACCGTGCTGATGGTGATCATAGGTTGCCATTTCGTCCTAGGAGAACGAAGAGAGGACATTCTCATGTATAATAAGGGGTTAATGAGAATGCAAGGCCCAAACATGTTAATGTTGGGTGACAAAGGTACTGATCCTTTCACACCTCCCTCCGCTTGGCACAGATGGACTAAGCGGGGAGGGAGGAAAAGAGCACTTGTGCCAGGAGAAAACAAATTTCATGGCACAATGTGGGTGAAAGGTCTGAAGGGTCAGGTGTGCGGGCAGTGGGAATTGAATGGCAGTGTAAATCTGCTATTGAATGCCACACCCCCAGAATCGAGGCACCGATCCAAAGTTTTGTTAAAAGGTACATTGCAGTACAATGGGTACATGCAAAAGGTGGAGTGTGTGATTCAGGGGTACCTTGTCTTGGTTATGCAGAGTGAGATGGTTCCAGATTGGAGAGGAACGAGCAGGAGGCGTCAATTCTCCTACCAGAGAGACGCAGGGGACAACATCACACTCTGGAACTACCAACAGAGAGTGCCTCTGAAACAACTATACACACGTAAAGGCTGGAAAGCCGAGGGGTGGTGGTTCTCGAAACAAGAAGTAAAAATCGAGATCGAGCCACATTTCCAGGTGACAAAGAGGGTGGGGAGAGCGGTCCCGGGGGAGGGAAAGCCAACACAGGGAACCCCATCCACACTACACGGGTCACAACAGGGGACGATATTACACAGTCCATATGCAGCCGCTTATCCTCATGCTAGTTGGGTAAGTGAAGAGGTACTCTTAATTGAAAGATTGCAGAGAGTACAGTCTTCCCAACCTCTGGTACATATTGTGCCTCAGGACATAAGGGGGGAAGAGGTCCAATCAGGACAGTTGGGGACATATTTTGTCAGGGAGATGCTAAAAGATCCTGTACAACTGAGATTGGACAAGGAGAGGTTTATCGAGTTTTCTGGAGAAGGATCTTTTGCATGGAAGCTTCGAGATGTTTGGGTGAACAAATGGAAAGGGTGCAACACTTGTTTAGGCACCGCCACTTCCTTAGTTCCCACCTCAACACATGTCTTACACCGGGACCTGAGAGGTCAACATTTTTTGGTGCTAGACGGGGAGGTGAAACAAGGAGAGTTGTCCTCATACGGGCAATTCTCACAGAGGTACCTGTGTTTGCCGGGGCAAGTCAAATTTAATGAAGAAGCCTGCTGGCTCAATAACACAGAATGCGAGGCTACCATTCAAAAGATCTGCCCTGAAGCCAAACCGATAGTTCCGGTGGCTGAAGGAAAGGTTTGTTTTTTTAACATAATGTCGAATGACACATTCAAGGTACATTTTCATAATTGTTCCGATAAGGTGGATCTTTCAAGGGGAACATATTGTATGAGCGGAGATCCCATATGGATCAAGTCATCCAAGTTTGATGACGTTATTCCTAAAATTGTTAAGAGAACTCTAAAGTTCAAAGTTTCACGGGAAGTTCCCCTCCTGAAAGTTAACACCACATGGGACAAATGGGAACAGGTTTTGACCCAAGACGACCACACTTTGTTACAACGGTTAAACAAACAGAACACTAAGTTAGAGGTAAGATTTCACCATGATCCAGGTGATCTTAACAAGGTAGAACACAAATATAAGCAGGCGAGTTCCAGTCTGACCTGGTGGAAAAGGTTTCCGGCGATGTTCCAGGGACACTCGGACTGGGCCTCTGCAGTTCAAAATTTCTTTCTACACCCACTGGTCGTCGGGATGGGGATGACAACTTTGGGCATCATTATCCAGGTGAGGTTGTGTTAAGTTACGCAAAACAAATTAACCTGGTCAAGAGATTGGTGCCTCATAAACAATCTCATTAACCAATATTTCCAAATTAAGGGATATACAGGGTTATGGGTATAGGTGTAGTCGTATCTGGGATGGAGCTAATTGTATAAAGGCGCTCTTTTAGAAGGCACCTGGCACTGCTCCATTGAGTAACAAACAAACGAGTTTCACTTTTCTGTGCTCATGCAAGTTGGTGAGTGATACGCAAGTGACGCAAATGCTGAGAATGTGGTATAGAGGGACTTAGAAGTAGGGCCTCCCCAGAGAGCCGGGTTACAGGAAGACCAAGAGGTCTTGCCCTCTCTCCCAGGGATAACCACCTAGAGCAGAGAAGGTGTGTGAGCACGAGCATCGAAAAGTTAAACATAAAGGAAAGAAACCAGGTACTGCTGGGTTCCGAAGCTGGGATCTGCGGATCAAGCCATTTTAGGGGGGATTGTTATAATTTAAGTAGGTCTCAGTTATTGGGACTGAGTTTTAGGTAAAAGGCTTGTTCGCAGAATATACCTTTAAAGGGATACTGTAGGGGGGTCGGGGAAAATTAGCTGAACTTACCCGGGTCTTCTAATGATCCCCCGCAGACATCCTGTGCCCGCGCAGCCACTCACCGATGCTCCAGCCCCGCCTCCGGTTCACTTCTGGAATTTCTGACTTTAAAGTCAGAAAACCACTGCGCCTGCGTTGCCGTGTCCTCGCTCCCGCTGATGTCACCAGGAGTGTACTGCGCAGACACAGACCATACTGGGCCTGCGCTGTGCGCTCTTGATGACATCAGCGGGATCGAGGACACGGGAACGCAGGCGCAGTGGTTTTCAGACTTTAAAGTCTGAAATTCCAGAAGTGAACGGGAGGCGGGGCCGGAGCATCGGTGAGTGGCTGCGCGGTCACAGGATATCTGCGGGGGACCATTAGAAGCTCCGGGTAAGTTCAACTCATTTTCCCCTGACCCCCCTACAGTATCCCTTTAAATAGAGTTTCTCGTGATGCAGGCAGAAGCATCTCAGTGTCTGCTTGAAGCAAATGATACAAGCAGATACTGAGAAGATGTTCCTAGTCCAAGGTCTTAGACCTACACTGCCCCAGACAAATGGACTACGGGAACAATCAACATGGGCCATACTTATAAAACATAACATTCTTGCAACTAGGGCATAATATCTTATTGAATATTAATCGAGTAGGTGTGTGTCCTGACATCACAAGGGATCTGAACCAATCATAGATGGCTCAGATGAGGTCACATTTAACTCTTTCTGGTTCATATAAAGAGGGAGCACGGAGGGAAAAGGGGCTGCACTCTACTTTCCAGCTATCCGGCTCTCTATGCTTCCTAGTTAGAATACTAGCTTCCTGTATGTATGATGTAAATATATGTGATGTACATAGGACATAGGAAAGACTATTTATACTTTGAAGAAATCAAACTGTAACACAAGATGCTAAATAAACCCCTTTGAAAGGTGAAGAAGGCTGTCTCCATCTCCTGTATGCTGTCGCTGTGAGTTGCAGCTCTGATGAGTTGCTGGTGCCGGAGATAAAGGTGATTTATTACAGGGGTGACCACAGAAATTGAACTCAGGTGTGATAAACCACAGTCAAGTTATTTTTAAACAAGGGGGGCAATCACTTTTTCACACAGGGCCATGTAGATTTGGAGTTTTTTTTTCTCACTAAATAATAAAAACCATCATTTAAAACTGCATTTTGTGTTCAATTATGTTATCTTTGACTAATAGTTAACGGTTTTTGATGAGCAGAAACATTTAAGTGTGACAAACATGCAAAAAAATAAGAAATCAGGAAGGGGGCAAATAGTTTTTCACACCACTGTGTATGTATATATGTATATATATATATATATATATATATATATATATATATATATATATATATATATATATATATATATATATATATATATATATACATATATATATACATATATATATATATATATATACACATACACACACACACATACATACATAAATACATACACACACACACACATCCGCACACAGTACAGACCAAAAGTTTGGACAAACCTTCTTTTCTTTATTTTCGTGGCTATGAACATTGTAGATTCACACTGAAGGCATCCAAACTGTGAATTAACACATGTGGAAGTATAGTACATAACCAAAAAGTGTGAAACAACTGAAAATATGTCATATTCTAGGTTCTTCAAAGTAGCCACCTTTTGCTTTGATTGCTGCTTTGCACACTCTTGGCATTCTATTGATGAGCATCAAGAGGTAGTAACCTGAAATGGTTTTCAGTTCACAGATGTGCCCGCTCAGGTTTAATAAGTGGGATTTCTTACCTTATAAATGGGGTTGGGACCATCAGTTGCGTTGTGGAGAAGTCAGGTGGACACAGCTGATATTCCTACTGAAAAGACTGTTAGAATTTGTATTATGGCAAGAAAAAAGCAGCTAAGTAAAGAAAAACGAGTGGCCATCATTACTTTAAGAAATGAAGGTCAGTCAGTCCGAAAAATTGGGAAAACTTTGAAAGTGTCCCCAAGTGCAGTCTCAAAAACCATCAAACGCTACAAAGAAACGGACGCACCTGTGGACCGCTCCAGGAAAGGAAGACCAAAAGTCACCTCTGCTGCGGAGGATAAGTTCATCTGAGTCACCAGCCTCAGAAATCGCAGGTTAACAGCAGCTCAGATTAGAGACCAGGTCAATGCCACACAGAGTTCTAGCAGCAGACACCTTTCTAGAACAACTGTTAAGAGGAGACTGTGTGAATCAGGCCTTCATGGTAGAATATCTGCTAGGAAACCACTGCTAAGGACAGGCATCAAGAAGAGACTTATTTGGGCTAAAAAACACAAGGGATGGACATTAGACCAGTGAAAATCTGTGCTTTGGTCTGATGGGTCCAAATTTGAGAGATTTTTGGTTCCAACCACAGTGTCTTTCTGCGACGCAGAAAAGGTAAACGGATGGTCTCTACATGCCTGGTTCCCACCGTGAAGCATGGAGGAGGAGGTGTGATGGTGTGGGGGTGCTTTGCTGGTGACACTGTTTGGGATTTATTCAAAATTGAAGGCATAGTGAACCAGCATGGCTACCACAGCATCTTGCAGCGGCATGCTATTCCATCCGGATTGCGTTTAGTTGGACCATCATTTATTTTTCAACAGGACAATGACCCCAAACACACCTCCAGGCTGTGTAAGGGCTATTTGACCAGGAGGGAGAGTGATGAGGTGTGGCGCCAGATGACCTGGCCTCCACAGTCACCAGACCTGAACCCAATGGAGATGGTTTGGGGTGAGCTGGACTGCAACAGGTCCAGGTGAAGGCAAAAGGGCCAACAAGTGCTAAGCATCTCTGGGAACTCATTCAAGACTGTTGGAAGACCATTTCAGGTGACTACCTCTTGAAGCTCATCAAGAGAATGCCAAGAGTGTGCAAAGCAGTAATCAAAGCAAAAGGTGGCTACTTTGAAGAACCTAGAATATGACATATTTTCAGTTGTTTAACACTTTTTGGTTATGTACTATACTTCCACGTGTTAATTCATAGGCCTCAATTCACTAAGCTTATCTCCTGTCTTTAATAACATTTCTAGAGTTATCACCATGGAGATAAGGCATGTAGTATTCAGGAAACATTTTACTTTAGGCAAACCTAAAGTTAACTCTTCTGTCTTTAAGTTAAGGTGAGATCTCTAAAGTTAACTCTTCAATCCTTAAAATAACTTCAGAATTCTGGAAATAACTACAGAGGAGGTGGAGAGATAAGATAACCTTCTCACTGTGTGGAGGTAAGTTTTCTCTTGCCTTATTATCTCCAGCATGATCTTAGTGAATTTAGGCCATAGTTTGGATGCCTGCAGTGTGAATCTACAATGCTCATAGTCATGAAAATAAAGAAAACTATATATACATACACACATATACACACACAGGGTTGCAAAAGTATTCAGCCCCGTTGAAGTTTTCCACATTTTGTCACATTACCGCCACAAGCATGCATCAATTTTATTGGAATTCCATGTGAAAGACCAATACAAAGTGGTGTACATGTGAGAAGTGGATCGAAAATCATACATGATTCCAAACATTTTTTACAAATAAATAACTGCAAAGTGGGGTGTGCATAATTATTCGGCCCCTGAGTCAATACTTTGTAGAACCACCTTTTGCTGCAATTACAGCTGCCAGTCTTTTAGGGTATGTCTCTACTAACTTTGCACATCTAGAGACTGAAATCCTTGCCCATTCTTCTTTGCAAAACAGCTCCTGCTCAGTCAGATTAGATGGACAGCGTTTGTGAACAGCAGTTTTCAGATCTTGCCACACATTCTCGATTGGATTTAGATCTGTACTTTGACTGGGCCATTCTAACACATAGATATGTTTTGTTTTAAACCATTCCATTGTTGCCCTGGCTTTATATTTAGGGTCATTGTCCTGCTGGAAGGTGAACATCCGCCCCAGTCTCAAGTCTTTTGCAGTCTCCAAGAGGTTTTCTTCCAAGTTTGCCCTGTATTTGGCTCCATCCATGTTCCCATCAACTCTGACCAGCTTCCCTGTCCCTGCTGAAGAGATGCACCCCCCGAGCATGATGCTGCCACCACCATATTTGACAGTGGGGATGGTGTGTTCAGAGTGATGTGCAGTGTCAGTTTTCCGCCACACATAGCGTTTTGCATTTTGGCCAAAAAGTTCAATTTTGGCCTCATCTGACCAGAGCACCTTCTTCCACATGGTTGCTGTGTTCCCCACATGGCTTGTGGCAAACTGCAAACGGGACTTCTTATGCTTTCTGTTAACAATGCCTTACTTCTTGCCACTCTTACATAAAGGCCAACTTTGTACAGTGCATGACTAATAGTTGTCCTATGGACAGAGTCTCCCACCTGAGCTGTAGATCTCTGCAGCTCATCCAGAGTCACCATGGGCCTCTTGACTGCATTTCTGATCAGCGCTCTCCTTGTTCGGCCTGTGAGTTTAGGTGGATGGCCTTGTCTTGGTAGGTTTACAGTTGTGCCATACTCCTTCCATTTCTGAATGATCGCTTGAACAGTGCTCCGTGGGATGTTCAAGGCTTTGAAAATCTTTTTGTAGCCTAAGCCTGCTTTAAATTTCTCAATAACTTGATCCCTGACCTGTCTTGTGTGTTCTTTGAACTTCACGGTGTTGTTGCTCCCAATATTCTCTTAGACAACCTCTGAGGCCCTCACAGAGCAGCTGTATTTGTACTGACATTAGATTACACACAGGTGCACTCTATTTAGTCATTAGCACTCATCAGGCAATGTCTATAGGCAACTGACTGCACTCAGATCAAAGGGGGCCAAATAATGCACACACCACATTGCAGTTATTTATTTGTAAAAAATGTTTGGAATCATGTATGATTTTCGTTCCACTTCTCATGTGTACACCACTTTGTGTTGGTCTTTCATGTGGAATTCCAATAAAATTGATTTATGTTTGTGGCAGTAATATGACAAAACGTGGAAAACTTCAAGGGGGCTGAATACTTTTGCAAGTGTGTGTGTGTGTGTGTGTGTGTGTGTGTGTGTGTGTGTGTGTGTGTGCGTGTGCGTGTGCGTGTGCGTGTGCGTGTGCGTGTGCGTGTGCGTGTGCGTGTGCGTGTGCGTGTGCGTGTGCGTGTGTGTGTGTGTGTGTATATACAAGATTTCTGTGCTTTAAGAGTAAAGCCCGGTATGTAGTTGTGCCACTAGTAGGAATGTTTGTTGAGATGCAATTGATTCTAAGTTGATACAGGTTTATGCAAGCTTTGTATGCACATTTTTGCAGATTGAAAATGGACTAATTGAATTCCACCTTGGCAGGATTTGATTGGTCCATTTTTAAGCTGTATAACGTTGCATAACCCTGCAACCCCCTGCAAGAAGGTGGAGCTGTGCATCAGAATCCACCTGACATGGGACTCCAGTGAACGTTATTACATAGGTGACGTAGTGGGGCATAATATACATATATATATATATATATATATATATATATTCCTGTGTACACATTAGATAAACAGTCACAATCTGATTTGTGTATTTCAAAACAGAAATTTGCCTTCTTAAAACAGCAGGTATTTGAGATTATTCAGGTTGGAGTGAGTATGAGGTCTCCCACAATGCAAAGTGTCTTGGGATCACACTGCCACACAATACACTATAGTTCTTACTATCATCCAAATTTTCATTTACCTGAATTCTGCCTGGCTCTTTTGTCATCTGCCAGTTATAAAGAAATGTTGGAACAACCCTTGCCTCCTCTGCACAGAGCTTTGTTTCAGCATAGCTTCATTGATCGACCAAGAGTAATCCAAAATGAACAGACATCCTGGTCATGTTCAGCGCTGGTACTCGAAAGTTCATTTCATGGCACATGACCTCTGTCAACGCGCGGACTGGAAAGAGAACATGGCTGGGGACAATCAGTGTGGCTGAATCTGATAACTCAACTAGGACTTGCAACTTTAAATGGCTGCTTTATGTTTGCTGCACCTCAACAAAGTGCTCCATCACTACTATGCTCTTTTTGGAAACATATTCAAAAATATACAGACAAAAAAAAAAAAAAATAGAGAGAATGGTGCATTTTATATTTCAACTTAAAAGCTGCCATTTCTCTGTTTAAGAAAAATAAAGCCTAAGTTTACATTTTGTCATTTGCAATTTTTCTTCCTGCTGTGCAGACAAATTTTATTTTAGATTCCATAAAATATAAATATGGTAAAGTGAAATCTACAGGGAAAAGGGAGTAAGTTTAAGCAGGATTATTAGGTATAAATGGAAGCTGGAATATTAAGCTTAGACGCTCTCTGCAATGCAGCTATTTCTGTTAGGCTTGTGTGCCTCTCACATGGGGAATGGGTTGCCTAGCAAACTGTACTGTGATGGAGGCATGGAAACACTATTCACATTTTCCCTGTAAAACGAGTAACATTGTTGCTTTATGAAAATCGTCAAAGTATTGCAATTATTGGAAACAGGTTTATTCTCAGCTGTGACTGCTAACAACAAATGTTGGAACACACATATTCTCTACAGCATTCACCCCTTTCATTCATTACTTCTAAAGATGCTTTAAAGGGAAGGTCCGAGCACTTTAAAAATAAAAAATCCACTTACCTGGGGCTTCTTTCAGCCCCCTGCATCCGTCCTGTGCCCACACCAAAGCTTCGGTGGCTCCCGGTCCCCTCCAGTGGAGATGCCGACCTCGCCAGGTCACCTTCTCCTGTGCTCCAGAATGCGGCTCACCGGTCTCGCTGACGTCATCCGGACTGTACCGCGTGCCTGCGCAGTACAGTCCGGATGATGTCAGTGCGACTCAGAGCCACTTGCACAGGCACCGGAGGGGACCCTGGGCCACCGGTGGTGAGCGGAGCTGCGGCGAGGGCAAGGACAGCTGGCAGGGGCTGGAGGAAGCCCCATGTAAGTGGATTTCTTTATTTTAATAGAGCCTGGATGTGTCCATTAAGAATAATGCAATTTTTAAATGACTTTGCACAATAACTGCACCAGAAACTCCATCTTAAATCACTATTGCAAGAAACTGTAAAACTTAAAGGGTTCTGTAGCGCATTATAAAAACAAAAACTGTCACTTACCTGGGGCTTCTACCGGCCCCCTGCAGACATCGTGTCACGCGCTGGTCCTCAAGGATCCTCCGGTCCCCATGCCACGGGTCACAACCAATTATTCGTCTAACTAGACCAGTGGTTCCCAACCTTTTCCAGGTCGTGACACATCACGGCAAACATTCAGATATCTGTGACACGTCACATCACGCCAAATATTCAGATATACACGACACGTCACGTATGAGAGAAAAATAAATATAATAAACTGAAAATCAATAAAGAGATGCATTGTTCAGACCCTGTGTGTGCGACAAGAAAAAAACAGAGCTGGTGCTGCTGGCACAATACAGAGGGCTGCAGCAACAAACTTCCTATTCTGCTGGAACAATGGGGGGACTCAGAAAAGATATACTTCTGCCGCTAACACAATGAAAAGGGTGGGGTGGGGGGGGGGTAAAGGGACACAATCCTGTTGCTGCAATGTGCGAAGAGCTGCAGGAATAATATTCTGCTGCTGGCACAATAAGGAGGAACAGCACGCCGGTACAGTAAGGTGATGCACAGGTACAATATGCTGTTGCCAAGTGTCAAGGTAGCTGGAGGGACAGTATGCTGGTGGTGGTACACAGGTACAACATGCTGCCGCCAAGTGTTTCAGCGCTCATACACAAGTAAAATGTTTGCCACAGGAAGAAGTCACACCCTTATATGTAAGGGTGTGAACTTCCTTAACTCTCCCCTCATACAGCCACCCCTCCGCCCCTTCTCCTCCTCAAAACATTCCCTCTGTGTCTCAGTCCTCAATGCTCTGCCTCCGCCCTCTGCTCGTAGTTAGTGTAAGGCTACAAGAAAATGGCCACTGATGTCCACAAATGCGTTGCGGCACACCGGTTGGGAACCTGTGAACTAGACGAATTTGACTACAGCGCATCCTCGCTCGCATCTCTGGGAGCTTACTGAGCAGGCGCAGTGCGACGTTTTCTCTTACTGCACCTGCGCAGTAAGCTCCCGGAGACGCAAGCGGGAGCAAGGCTGCACAGACGCAATGACATGAGTCTAGTTAGATGAATAATTGGATGTGACCCGCGGCGGGGAATGGAGGTTTCTTGAGTGGCGGCGTGGGACAGGATATCTGCAGGGGGGCCGTAGAAGTCCCAGTTTTTCTTTTTATAATGCGCTACAGAACCCCAAATTACATATTTATAGGATGTGCATGTCTCCTAAAGTAAAAAGCACCATAAATTACTTTTCTCCTATGTTGCTACTGCAACAGTAGGGAGTAAAAAGCTCACATATCTGACAGGTTGTTTACTAGCCAATCTCCTCATGGGGTATTCTTAGCATTTCCTTTATTCTTTAGAAAAACATTCCATGGAAAGCATCTATATGAAGATGCCGCCCAGTCTCCCTACTCACTTGCAGGCTATTTTGGCAGTTGGCCAGAGAAACTACTGTTCAGTAAGTGCTTTTAAAATTGAACAAAACCCTGAGAATTGCTTGTGAAGAGAGGGACTAGTCCAAAACCTGATTTTATTGCATATTACATAGGAAAAAGCTATTTATAGTGCATTTTATTCTGGAACAAATGCACATCTAATACATATGCATACACATGCACTTTACATTTTAACATTTTTATTTCAATAGTGGTCCTTTAAGATTAAAAGAACCCATGTACCCACACATTGTCAGTTAACTAAACACAGAAGTTTTATTTTAGCTGCAGGCATATAACTTGCTCTGGGCACCTCCCCATTTGCCTTTTACATCACTGGAGTAGGGGCTAAACAGATCAATAATATTTAACTTGAAACACATTCCACAGGCCTAACTAGCTTAATCAAAGGACAAAGAATAAGGTTTATCTGGAAAGCACACAGATCAACGAATAAATGTCCATAATGTATAATACATTTCACATTTCAATGAAAAAAAATAAAGAATAAAAATCACATAAGTTGTGGCTATTGTCAAACACAGTATAAGGGGGTAGCCGCTAGAAGAATATTGGTAAAATTACAGATATTTTAAAACTTAATTAAAATATTGGTAATCTTAACAAGTAATTTATTGTGATAAACCAGAGAAATAGGGCAGCACCAGTATCAAAATAAGAAAGCTCATCAATATTATTGGTAATAATCAAAGCAATGTGTGCAGAGAAAGGATCCAACGTCTAAGCCTAATTTACAAAAAAGCAAATCCTCACAAATACCGCACCACATTCAAGTAGTCAAAAATTATTATGAGCTTTATTGTAGTTTATAGTTGCACAATAAAATCAATTTAAACCAAAAGATTACAGGTTACACAAAAATGTATAGAATATATAATGGGTTTAGGCTCATATATGAAATTATGTCATTGTATATTATATACATTTGTGTGTAGCCTGGAATCTTTTGGTTTTAATTGATTTTATTGTGCAACTATAAACTACAATAAAGCTCATTATTTTTTGACTACTTGAATGTGGTGCGGTATTTGTGAGGATTTGCTCTATTGTAAATTATGAGTAATTTATTATGACCTAACTCCACTGTCACACCAAACCCTCCTCCTACCAATACCTAGCCCTACGACCCTCCTGGTGGTGCCAAGTGGGAACCCCCCAGCTGCCTACCCTTAATCTCCCCGTTGCCTAGCACTGACCCCTAAAGAACCCCCCAATATGTCTAACACAAAAGACCCCGCGGCCTAACGCAATAGATTTAAAAGCCATAATTAGCTGCTATAAATAGTAGCTACAAACCTTGGGCGCCCAAATTACACGCGGCAGGCACAGTGGCCCAGCAACTGTCCAGTCGCCGAAAATGAAACTTAGTCGCTGTGGGCAACCAGAGTATGGTTCCAAAATGGCGAGGGCACAGACTGGCTGCAGGGGGCTGGTAGAAGCCAGGTAAGTTAAAGTTTTTTTTGTTTTTTTTTTTGCGTTAAGGTTCCCTTTAGTATTAGTATACATCAATCAAATAAAATAACTTATTCCACCAAATTACCGCATAGCCTTATCTTTAACAGTACCCCATGATTTTTTGCTTATATATCTCTAATTGGAATCCCTGTTGATGCCTGTTTTCTGATTACATTATATATCTATGATTACCTTGCACTATATTACGGTCATGTACAAAACACTGCCTTGATTCTGGTATACGCTTTTATACTTTATTTATTGGCAATAACCTCATTTGATTTCCCTATTGCTCTCTTTATTGTTTGAACCTCAACATGTACTATACACTGGACAATTTAGTAGTTGATATGTGTGCTTCCCAGATACTCCGTGTACTATTTTATCCTGATGAAGCGGGTTAGGCCCTTGAAACATGTTGAAAGCTGAATTCTGAGATCTACGGTATGTGAATACAATTTTACACCATTACCATTGACAGCGACCTCATTCTTGTAAAGGTAAGTCCACCCTTATCTCTCAGTTTTAAACTATATTCAAGATGTGTACATCCAGCTGTTTCTGTAAAGAACATACATTTTCCAGAAAATAAAAAAAAAAAGTTTAGGAGACTCAGTAGCCATCCAAACACAGCTCAGCGCCACTGCTAGCACCACTGACGTTAAAGGCAGATAACCCCCCTTATAATATAATGGGTGTTAGTCTCCACCGTTCAAAAATGCAGCTGAACACATTTTCAACACATGGGCATTGTAAACATGTAATCAAGGAGGATCCTGGGAAATAGTGGGAAAGAGCAGTGAGCATTTTTGTACATGGCCAGAAAAGTAACATTTTGAAGGAAGCACTGAATCCATCATATCTCTGAACAACGAGGATTAAAATAAAGCCAGGTCAGGAATTTCAACCTATTTGAATTATATAGGTGTCTAGCAGACAAGTGTTATGCAATGTTTGCCTTCACTGCAGAGATCCAGAAAAAAACTTTTTAAACAGCTGGAGGACATGAGGGAGTATGGCCTTATACTTTTCATGGTTACAGGAAGGAATGGATTTAAAAAAAAAAAATATATATATATATATACCCGTATTTTTCGGAATATAAGACGCTCCGGCATATAAGACGCACCTAGGTTTAGGGGGCAAAAATCAGAGAAAAAAAAAACTAATCCTAGGTGCGTCTATGGTGCAGGGGTGTCTTATGGACCTTTTCTCCCTAAACTACACTGCCCATCTACACCACACTGGCCTAAGCTACACTGCCCATCTATACCACACTTCACTTCACTTACCCCTGCTGCTGTAACCACCTACTACACTACACTACACTACACTAACCAACCCTTTCTGCCACCACCAAATACACTACACTAGCTAAACCCTGATGAAACATCTCACCTGATCCTGTCGCCACGATCCTCTCCTCCCCCATCTGGCTTTCTTCATCAGAGGGCGCCCGTTTTCAGGATGCAGGTCTTCAGGGTCCAAGCTGCGGCACTCCTCTTCAGCTGCAGTCTCCTCTCTTCATCCCAGGACGTCTTGTCATGTATTGTGAACGTCTTCAGAGCCCCAGCTGCCCGCGGTCCTCTTCGCCGCAGTCTTAGCATAGACTGCAGCCTTGCGATATACATGTGCTGCCGCCGCCATCTTTCCTGGTTACGGCGTCCTCACCCGACGTCCTCCCTAGTTACAGCGTCCTTCCCCGACGTCCTCGATAGTTACAGCGTCCTTCCCCGACGTCCTCCCTAGTTACAGTGCCCTCTGCTGGTTGATCTGCGGCGCACATGTGCGCGTGACGTCAGAGGCACTGTAACTAGGAAGGACGTCAGGAGAGGACGCTGTAACTAGGGAGGACGTCGGGGAGGACGCTGTAACTAGGGATGACATCGGGGGAGGACGCCGTAACTAGGAAGGATGGCGGCGGCAGCACATGTATATCGAAAGGCTGCAGTCTATACGAAGACTGCAGTGAAGAGGAGCGCGGGCAGCTGGGGCTCTGAAGACGTTCACAATGAATGACAAGACGTCCTGGGATGAAGAGTGCCAGACGAGGAGGAGAGGATCGCGGCAACAGGATCCGGTAAGTATATTCCGGGGCCACATTTACCGCATCTTTGGAATATTTTACCACTTTTACCCCTCATTTTTGGGGAAGAAAAAGTGCGTCTTATATTCCGAAAAATACGGTATATACATATATATATATATATATATATATATATATATATATATATATATATATATATATATATATATATATATATATATCAATGAGCAGAGCCATGGGAACTGCACCACTTACTATATATAACGAACCACTGTAAGCTGCATGAAAAGTTTTGGTATTGTATATCTTATTAAGTCTGGGAAAAGATTTATCCTACCAAGTCTATTATTAAAGCTTAGCAATTAAGATATATTGATAAATCTAAGCACACCATTGATGCCAATTAGGAAAAAAAACACAAGATTGATCATTTACCCAGAGGTATACTGACATCAGCAAGGGCCATCAATAACAATCACTGCTAACATAAGGAAAACACATACAAAATAAGTGGTCAGCTTAAAAAAGTGGGATTTCTTAACGCTGAAAGAACACACGTTGTGGAAGTCATTTACAAAAAAACAATGACCAGGATTCTTTAAATTTTCTTTGTGCCTTTAAAGGCCGCTTTAGCATATATTTAGGTTTTTGTATACTTCACTTTATTCCTGACATTAATCACAAATAAGATTTTTTTTTGTTTTAATTTTGCATGCAAATAAATGCACACATTAGTGCCTACAGGTAAAATTATACCTACATTTGAAAACTGTGTAATGCATTCAAAAGACAAGCAACTTTTTTCCTTCCCAATCATACTTCTGAAAGCCGGGAGTAAGTGTTCTTCTTATGCATTGGTTAGCTGTGTGGAGGTGCCACCCCCATCACCAACCTGCCTGGGCATCCTAAAATACAAATGTAACTTCCAGTAGTGATGTTGGCGAGCACTTCGCCAGCGAATAGCTGTGGGCAGTCTGATGAGTACTAATGAACGCATCCGGCCCAGGGCATGCGTACTACTGCGGGTCATTGTGACCCGGAAGTAGTACAGGGTTCACGCTGCCCATAGCTTCGCGGAGAGCAGCTCTGCAAACTGTTCGCTACATCTCTAACGTCCAGTATGCTGTGAGCACCTCCATGGAATCAGGTGTACAGGTTGGTGCTCTCCATTTCCTCCTGTCCCTGCAGATGACACCACACTGCATTCCCATCCACATTCATGCAGTGCCCATGATGTTTTAATGCCTGGGAAAGCCTCCTCAGTAACAGTTGAGGCATCTAATTACATTTATGTTTGCTAAAGAATGTTTCTCCTCTGTATGTCAGTGTATACAGTATATAAGCTGTGTTTTTCAGTGTTTGTCAGGAACCAGTCCGACGAAGGCTTTTTATAAGCCGAAAGCTCACTGTTTATCCATCTCTAAGTTAGCCAATAAATGGTATATCCATAAGTAGATAAATACTTATTTCCCATTTTAAGTGTGGCTATTTTGAAGCCAATCCTGATGTCATTTCCTCTCTTACTCTCCTCTGCGTGATTTACTCGCCCTTCACTATAGAAAGTGCATTGTCTCAGCATGAAAAATATTGGTCAAACAGAGAGGAATACAGGTGTGGGAAAGGAAAACAGGAGGCAAAGAAGCTTCAGCCAATCAGGCTGCATTATTTAAGTCTGAGGGGAAGTAGAGAAGCAAAAAAGGACAACCAAGCATGCCCTGCAACTTCCTTTTTGTGTACCAAATTTTGTGTGTACCAAATAAGAGTCAGGTAAACTGGGGAATGATCATTTACCAACAAGAAAAGTATTTTTGGATTGCCTGGTTAGCATCCTTATTACTTGTTTAAAAATAAAGAATTGATTTTTGATTTTATGCCTGACAGTTACACTTTAAAGAGACCCGGAAGCGAGTCTCAATTCTCTTTTTCAACCTATATTCATATTAAGACCATAAGCACAGCTAAACCGCCGCTATCCAGCAGCAAAACAAGGGGTTAATACCACCCAAATCCCCCTGCAAAATCCACGACTTTCTTGGTCGTGGATTTTGCATTTCCTGGAGGCAGAGCAATGAGCTGTAGCTCTGCCTCCATGAGCGTCAATCGCCGCGCGGATCTCCGCCTCTCCCCCGCCCCTCTCTGTGAAGGCAGATGAGAGGGGCGGGAGAGAGGCGGCGATCAGCGGGGATTGACGCGCTTGAGGCAGAGCTTATAGCTGTAGCTCCGCCTCAAGCAGGAAGCGCTCCCCGAAGGTAGGAGAGGGGATTTGGGTCTTTTTGCCGAGGGATAGCGGCAGTTTCGCTGTGCTTATGGGGCTTAATATGAATATAGGTTAAAAAAGAAAATTGAGACTCGCTTCAGAGTCTCTATAAATCCCTTCCAAAACATTCAAAAATAAAATTATTTTTTACATTGGAATTGGGTTTCAGTATGGTAAAAGTCTAAAGGATTGTAACACAATTGATAAACTAAAGAAGTAAAAGTACTGTTGGAAGCAACGATGATCCTTAGATTGTAAGCTTGCAAGAGCAGAGTTCTCTCCTTTTGTGTATTGTAGGTTGTTGTACATTTTCGTTATTCACTATGAAGTACAACTTGTTATATATTGTTACCATTGCTATATTTTGTACTGCCAGTAATTTTATGTACGCTATTGTCTGTAGCTTTATGGATCCACTCTGTACAGCACCATGGAAGATTATGGAGCTGTATGTATCAATCATAATGATAATTGTGGCCACATATCCAATCAGCAACCTGGGAGAGCTCCTTTTGCTTGAGAACTACTACAATGCTCCTTTAGCCCTGTACACACACGAGATAAAAACGAGGTGGCCGATAACGACTGCCTCAGCCTATAATTTGGTGTATGACCAACCAGCAATCCACCAGACATATCAACTCAGCCGTTCGGAACAGAGTAGGGAAATTTGGGCACAACATGCTCCTCCATAGTCCTTAACCACTTCAGTCTTCAGTCGTTTTTCTCCTTATGCATCCAAGCAATTTTCACCTCCCATTCAATCGCCAATAACTTTATTTATCACAATGAATTAATCTATATCTTGTTTTTTTCTGCCAACAATTAGGCTTTCTTTGGGTGGTTTACATTTAGCTAAGGGTCCTTTTACACTTAATCAGTTGCTCTCAGTTAAAACGGAAAGAAAACTGATTTTCAAAGTAACTCCCATGTTTTCCTATGGCACCTTTCACACTTAAAGCAGACCCAAACCAAACATTTTTTTTAATTAAAAATATTTAGTTGCACCACTCTAACACATACAAAGATAAATAAACACTCCTTCAAACCTATGAGCACTTCAGTGCATGCTTTTCACCCTTCTCTTTTCATAACTAGGGTTATACTGGGGGCAGCCATTAGCAATTCCTCCATTGCCTGACACCACCTATTCCACCAGTTTGCCGGATGTTTCCTGGCAATTTGAAAGGAAAGGAGGGGTTCCTCTAATAAATGTAAAATATTGTATATTTGTCATCATGCAGCTGAAAAAAGGCTGCTATTTATTATTATAATTTAGAAAATAGATTTTATTTCTGAAATCTCATATTTTTAATTTGGGTCCACTTTAACGCGTTTTAACTGAAATCTTCTTCCCAATGCACTGCTATGGAAAAAACGCATACCAACGCGCACTAACGCGTACTAACGCACACTAACGCATACCAACTGATTAAGTGTAAAAGGACCCTAAGAATTATCTTTTTCTAAATGCATTTTAATGGGAATATTAAGGAAAAAAAAAGGGAAAAACGTATTATTTCTCAGTTTTTGGCCATTATAGCTTTAAACTGATACATGCTACCGTAATTAAAACCCACATATTTTATTTGCCCATTTGTCCCGGTTATTACACTATTTAAATTATGTCCCTATCACAATGTATGGCGCCAATATTTTATTTGGAAATAAAAGGTGCATTTTTTTCAGTTTTGCATCCATTACGATTTATAAGCTTGTAATTTAAAAAATAACAGTAATATACCGTTCCCATTCATTGATCTCTGGGTTAACGGGCGGTGGCATGGGAGCGTGCAGGGCAAGCGCGATCAGCCACAGGAGCGCGCAGCAGCAGCCTTTTGGACGTAGAAGATACGTCCAAAAGGCTTAAATGGTTAAAGTGAATAACGGCTATAGCGGCACTCACTCAGTAATTTGGGTACCCTCAAAAGACGAGACAGACAAAATTACTATAAAAACAGCGTAATTTGGTCACCAGCAATGGCTGGCGGACGAATCATGTCTTTACTCCACGTCCATGGTGGCTTGGAGGGAGAATAGCATTCTACGCCGCTGGGAATTTTGTATCTGCGGAATGAGATATTTTTCAGCTTAGCCCTGCACTCAAATTTCCGGGCGCCATTTTTGCATGTACTGTATGTGCCGCCGATGCCTTTGTTGCCCCAACTCGTCCTGCCTGTCAGGTGACGTCATTACAACAGAACATTAGAATTCCCTGATAACTTTTTATTGCTTATTGTACAGCCTCAGCCCAGCGATGTGGCCCGAGGGATCGGATTTCGATCCCTCTTGGTGGACATCACTCCAGCATGTGTACGAGTCATTACAGGTAAAATCTAGATTAAAGTCTAAGCGAGTGGGGCCCCTACAAATCTCTTAGATTCTGTCTGCAGCACTGCCTGTAGCACACAACTATCTTTTGCTGCAGCAGTATGGTGACTTAACTTTGGGAAATTGTACAAATGATAATGTAACCCTTCCTGGCACACAAGGTCAGCGTTACATTGCGGATGCACACCTATTGTAATGTGTTCATGAGCCAGGGAGCTCTCACAAATAGTGTTCTGATGTGCTATTAATATTCTGCTGTCACACCTGCTGTAATTACTCACAGCTTTATAGCAGAGCTGCTCCATTTGTCTGTAACAAGAAAGACACAGCATGTAATCAATCAAAGTATCAATCTAGAATGCTTTTCTGTACCAGCTCTGTTCAATTATTGTTATAAAACACCACAATCTTTATCCAGCTGTCCAATACAAGTTAACATGTCTCTGTATGTGGATTGGTAATTGTGAAATAAATACATGCCTTATGTAACACTAATGCACAGTAGGAACTATTAGAATGGGTTAGGTATGAACACTCTGCAAATTGTTTAAAATAACCAAGCAAGAAAAACAATAGCAGACAAAAATGCACTGTAAAAGACAGCCAGCAACATTTACATTATCAAAATAATCAAGCTAAAGCTGCTTAAAAACTTCAGATGATTGTTACCCAATCCAAGTTGATTATGGTTAGAGATAATCAATGAGATGCAAATATTTCCGAGTTCATGCAGGATTATGTAAATATGTATGCAAATATATGCAGTTTGAAAATGAAGCAATCAATTTAAACCTAGGTGGGACTTGATTGGTCCTGTTTCAAGTTGAATAAATTTGCATACAAATTTATATAATCCTGTATGAACTCTGAAATATTGGCATCTCATTGATCATGGTCATGGCCCACAAAGTCCCTCGGCATCCTCGGGGTCCCCTCCGTGGTCCCGATGTCAGCTACGTTAGGTGTGCGACTTCGGCTGAAGACGCGAGTGGCTTGATCACGCACCCGTCGCTGTAAGCGTCCTGTGCGGTTCAGTCTTTCGAGAACTGTGCATACGCAGGATGCTTATGGTGTCTTTGGCTGAAGTCACGCACCTAACGGAGCCGCAGGAAGCCCCAGGTAAGTTCAGATTTTCATTTAATTTCTCTGCTCAGGGTCGCTTAAAATACTTCTAAAAATAAGTGGTTAAAGTGATGCATAAGTACTTAAAATGATGACCACCGTACCTTACAAATAATGGTCTTCTGATGAACATGCTCATCAGGCAGACTGAATTTTTCAAAATTGATTATCTTCTTTACATTAGAGATGACACACAATGACAAATAGACATTTTTTCATTCACCCAACCAGGGATCATTGCAAACTGATCTTGAGGATGTTTAGTGAAACACAGTAATTGAGCTCCCCTACAGAAGAAAGCAATCCTCAATGCTTGTGAAAATGTCTGGTAATGGCAGGTCAGCGGAAGCTCTAGGAATGTAAGTGAACCTCAAACCGGTAAATGAGCCTCTAAGACAGGGGTGTCCAAGCTTTTTAGGCCAAAGGCCATATCACCGTTCTTGAGAGTGCTAGAGGGCTGAACCAGCAAAATTAAACAGAAGTTTTTGCTGTTTGCCATTATGTACACTATGACATTTTGTACAATAAAACATTTCCATGGCAAATAACTCAGTGTGCAGTTAGCACAGTGGCAGCTGCTCATCAGCGGCTATAACTGCTGCTGGCATAATGGCTGCTAATCAGCGACTGCTACAGTAGAGGCTGATAACCTACAGGCGAACAAAGGGGGAGGCAGAGTGGCAACATAAGGTGGCCCCTGCATGCACTACCCCAGCAATGGGCTGGTGGCCGCATGGAATTAAAGGGGAACTGAAGAGAGAGGTATATAGAGGCTGCCATGTTTATTTCCTTTTAAGCAATACCAGTTGCCTGGCAGCCCTACTGGTCCTCTGCCTCTAATACTAGTAGCCATAGAACAAGCATGCAGCAGATCAGGTTTTTCAGACTTTAAAGTCAGATCTGACAAGACTAGCTGCATGCTTGTTTCTGGTGTTATTCAGATACTACTGCAGAGAAATAGACCAGCAGGGCTGCCAGGCAACTGGTATTGATTAAAAGGAAATAAATATGGCAGCCTCCGTATACCTCTTACTTCAGTTCCCCTTTAACAAATGTAGAGAGCTTTGGGGGCCACTAGAAGCGGCTTGGCGGGCCACATTTGTCCCAAAGGCTGGTCTTTGGACATGCCTGCTCAGATATTATCAGGTTGTCTCTCTATTGTTCCCTTCCTCTAAGACTCTACCACTTCTAACTATGTAGCCCTCTTGTTCACACACGCACTCTTCCTCACTGCCACTTCTCTCAGACTCTGTCCCTCTCTATTTTTATTAGTTTCCCTGTGTGTCTCTCTCCCTTCTTCTTTACTGCTTATTTTGCTAATGCTCCCATACTTTGTTTGTTATTTTCATATTTTGTCTGGAATAAAAAATGCAGCGAAAACTAAAAAAAAAACAGAATCAACCTAAATATGAATCTATTAAGTCATTTTTTATTATAACTGGATTAAAAAAGGCATTTTTTTTACCTTGGAATGTATTTTCTTTAAAACATTTTCTATATGTACACTAGCCTTTGAGTAAAACCATGTTAATGGCTGGAATATTGACATATACCACAAGAAATCACTGCCAAGACCCCATAGAGGGTGAAACAAAAAACATAACTACACATTCCTGCTGTTATTTTCTTTTCACGGTTTTATGCCAATATTGATTAATTTGGTTTAAAACAGTCTACAGCTATCAAGCTGTTCTTATTTAATTAATATGTCAAGGAAGAAAAGTTAGTGCAAAGGCGCAGTAATGAGCAGGGATTTTAGAACTGGTTGTAAGAATCCCAAAATGTTTCAATATATTGAACATTATTAATCTGCAGTTTCATAATAATGTCAAACCACAGCAAGTACCGAGGATAAAATGCAGCATTCAAACCTTGAAGCTTTAAGGTCTAAAGCTTTGTTCACACATAAATATGTACATTTTTGGTCCAGTCCTGTCCTGTCAGTTTTGTATCCATTTTCTATCAGTGTCAACACATGTAAAACTGATACCAACTGTGAAAAAAATGACAGGCAAGGACACCTATGTGTGAACTGAACCAAGCCTTAAATAGGGATATGGAGGCTGCCATATTTATTTCCTTTTAGGCCTCTTTTACACAGGCAGTTGATGGGCATTGAAATACCTCTCAAACTCTCACAACTGCTTGCTGCTCTCTGGTAACTGCTCACTGCTGCCTAGGAACTGCTTGCTGAGCACACAGTTCAACTGCCCATGGAAAAGAGGCCTTAAAGAAAACCTGAACTGAAAATTAAAATTCAAAATAAGCATACACAAGTCATACTTGCCTCCCGTGTAGTCTACTCCTCCATCTCTTTCTCCTCTCTCGCATCCTGTTTGCCCACTGTGATCAAGGGAATTCTCCATCCTCTATTTTGAAAATGGCCATTACCCCATAACAGCTTTCTGGTCAGCACACTGTTAAACTGTAACATCGTCCACTTGAGCCATAGGGAAATATGGACACTACCGGGCACATCAGTTGTCCACTCAGCTATAACTGACAGCAACTGATATATATAACTGACAGCAACTGATATTTCAGGAATGGATCATTGGAAGGGATCATTGTCACAAGAAAATGGTAAGCTTCTGAGAGGACCTGACAGCAAGGTAACTAATGTTAATTTGAAGTTACCTCATGTGTTTATTTTAAATATTTTTACTCAGTACAGGTTCCCTTTAACCCCCTTGCCGTTCTAATTGTGTCAACAAGGGGGCGGTGCAGCACTTAAAAAAAAAAAATGTTTTTAAATCATGTAGCGAGCCCAGGGCTCGCTACATGATAGCCGCTGACAAGCGGCATCCCCCTACCTAACCCGATTGCCGCCGGCGCTGTCTGAAAGCAGGAAATCCCGTTCAGAACAGGATTTCCTGCTGGGGTTCCCCCGTCGCCATGGCGGGATGACGTCACTGACGTCATGGACGTCGGGATGTCAGAGGGAATCCCGATCCACCCCTCAGCGCTGCCTGGCACTGATTGGCCAGGCTGTGCAAGGGGTCTGGAGGGAGGAGAGGCGGCGGGGCGGATAGCGGCGACGAGCGGCGGCGATCGTAATAGGCACGCAGCTAGCAAAGTGCTAAAAAATTTATGCAAATCGGCCCAGCGGGGCCTGAGAAATCCTCCTGCGCAGGTTACCCCGAGCTGAGCTCGGGATAACCGGCGAGGAGGTTAAAGAGAACCTGAACTGAAAATAAATAGTCAAACTAACCATACACAGGTCACACATCCTGTGTAGTCTACTCAACCTCTTTCTCCTCTCCTGATCCCATTTGTCCACTGTGATCAATG
This sequence comes from Hyperolius riggenbachi, assembly GCF_040937935.1. Lineage (NCBI taxonomy): Eukaryota > Metazoa > Chordata > Amphibia > Anura > Hyperoliidae > Hyperolius > Hyperolius riggenbachi. The sequence continues at coordinate 258,797,921 of NC_090650.1, forward strand.
GATTTCTCCGTCCATTTTAAAAATGGCCATAACCCCATAACAGCTTCCTGGCCAGCACACTGTTGAACTGTAATATCACCCACTTGAGCCAAGGGAAACATGGACAATACCTTGCACATTTAGTTGTAAGTGACAGCTGTGGAAATATAACTGACAGCAACTGGTATATTTCAGTTCTGACAAAATATTGTCAGAACTGGAAGGGATCGCTGTAAGAAGAAAATGGTGCGCTTCTGAGAGGAACTGACTCCAGCTATGTCTTGTTTATTTTAAATATTTTACTTGCTTCAGGTTCTCTTTAAGGTGCCCACTAATGAGAGAGTCTTGATTGTACAATCTTAACAACTTTACGAGGTAGAACGGTAAACTGAGTAAATATGCTGTGAATGTTTACTTTACTCTGTCACTCATATAACATGTAAGTGGTAAGATTGTATAATCAAGAATGCATCATTAGTGGCACATTTACAGTCATGTTCCCCAAAGATACTGCAGAGGAAGAGTAACCAGTCACATGCATCTAGCATTCATACTCTGAATTAAAAGATGTCGAGATTTCTTCATCTTCAAGACTTTTTTGGATGATTCCCCAGCTGGTTTCAGAAGCTGTCTGTACTGGAGTGCTGTGTAGTTGTCTGAGGAAGACTAACATCTAGCAAATTTTTTAAATGGCAAAAGTCTTGTTGGTTGCTCATAGCAACACCATGACTAGCTTACACAAAAAAATACGTTTTCACCTGTGTTCCACATGCTAATCCGCATGTATTTAGCGGAGCTACTGCTTAAAGCGATGTGAGATGAAAAACTAACTATAACAAGTAACTTGTCTATATATCTTATCTAAAGTTTAGATAGTTTACACAGCAAATCTAGCTGCAAACAGCTTCAGAAGTTTATGATTATTTATTCCTGTGATACAATGAGGGCAGCCATGTTCTGTTCACATTGTCACAGGCCGAGGGCTGGAGATGCTATCAGCTTGCCTGTGTGTACATTCAGTCCCCTCTTCTCCTCCCTCCTCCCCTCTGCCTCTGAAATCAATGGCTAGAAACCTCTTCCTCCTGCCCAGACTGAGCTCCCATAACCCCTTGCTACAGTGCCAAGGCACAAAAGGAGCTGTGGGTGAGGCTTGTTTAGTTTATAGGTATTAAAATAAAACAAAAAAATAAGTATTTGGCTTGAGGAATGCCCTATATAAACTATATGAAAGGAACACAATTATGCAATGAGTAAAAGTTTATCGTGGATCCACTTTAATAAGTAGAAACCCACACACAGTAAAGGAGCAACTTTTAGTGGAGATAATGAGCAAGGAGCAATCAGCACTAAGCAGGGCTGGCAGTCAATTGACCAAAGTTTAAGTAGGTGTGTCTAAAGCTTTGTACACAAGCTGAATTGCTAAACAATATCAATGAAGGCTCATGCACAGCCCCATTGTTCTTCCTCTCCATTGAACATGCCACTCACCTGTAGCTCTGCATAGCGCTCATATGCTGAACAGTCGCCCCTAATGATTAATGTACAATGTTTAAGGGTAACAGTGCGTGTGTGTGTGTGTGTGTGTGTGTGTGTGTGTGTGTGTGTGTGTGTGTGTGTGTGTGTGTGTACACACACATCATACAAGGAGGTTAAGGCATAAGAGCTTGTTCTCAGCTCAGACTAAAGGCCTGTTTCCACTAGGGTCTACCTGGCCCATATCTGCAGCGTTTTGTCGCAGGCAACTTGGACAGGGAAATGCTCCTATTTCACCATCCGAATCGCACTTAGGTGCAATCCTGGACGGCAAGCTGCAGTTTTCTGCAGCACACACCCAAATACCTATAGCTATGCTTGGAACGGCTAAGCATTTCAGCTGCGTGCTCACTTCACTGCAAGTGCCGCTGTGCGTCCTGCAAGACGCACGCTGGCTAAGTAGAAACCAGCATTTACTGCAAAAAACCTAAATACATTTTTGGGGGAAAAGTCCTGAGCATGCTCATGTGTAGGATTCGTTCAGAGATGTTCAAACATGTCTGTTGGGTCCAGAATGGAAAGACCCATCCTGCACAGCTTTTCTGGACACATAATAGATATGGGACTAGTCATAGATAGCATGCTATCTATGACATGTACAGTATGTTACAACAGACTCCATTGGATATATGAAAATGAACGCACAGCAGATTGTACATTTTCAAATGTTACTACTCCAGTAATGAATATATACAGATAACTTTATGGGTATCCCTATCTTTTACTGTGAAGTCACTAAACCCATCATTGACCACATACCAAAAAAAAAAAAAAAAAAAAAAAGGCAAATGCGGGAAAAAAAAATCCTTCCAGGCAGCAGTAAAAAAAAAAACATGCCAGATTTTAAAGATAATCTTTCATACAATAACCAAAACATATTAAAAATAATATACAAAAAAGGTTAAAAGCACATACCTGTTATAAAAATAAAAAATGTTCTAGAAGTGGGACGAATAGGAAATTCAAACTGACCTATCAAACCCAGAGACTGAAGTAATAGAGATAAATAAAGAACAAATGTACTGCATCACTCCACTTCCGGCGCCTGGCCCCGCCTCTCCTCTCTCCACAGAGAAAAACCGCCAAGCTATTTACTGCAGTGGTACAATTTCTCCTCGTGCTTTTAGTCCCTAAAAATTAAGCAGCCCCTTCACTTAAAGTGGACCCAAATTAAAGATACAAGATTTTAGAAATAAAATGTATTTTCTAAATTATAATAATAAATAGCAGCCTTTTTTCAGCTGCATGATGACAAAAAAAATATTTTACATTTATTGGAGGAACCCCTCCCTTCCTTTCAAATTGCCGGGATTTTTCCGGCAAATTGGTGGAGTAGATGGTGACCGGCAATGGAGGAATTACTAATGGCTGCCCCCAGTATAACCCTAGCTATGAAAAGAGAAGGGTGAAAAGCATGCACTGAAATGATCATAGGCTTGAAGGAGTGTTTATTTATCTTTGTATGTGTCAGAGTGGTGCAACTAAATATTTTTAATTAAAAAAATGTTTGGTTTGGGTCCGCTTTAACTCACCTCCCCGGGATCCAGCACTGCAATTTTTCCTCCTGTTTTCCGGTTGGTGCTCTACCCCCTATGGTGAGATTACTATCTGCCGTCATGTGATAAAAAACAATTTTACGGTGCACTGTGAAGCAGCCCTGCCACTCCTTACAAAAATAAAAATTCCATCATCTTTGGTTAGTGCTGCATTTGTGCCATTTGTTGTAGTTGTGATGGTGTCCTTTTGAAAGTAATTAGTAACAGCATTTATTTTTTTCCTAAACATCACCCAGCCCCCGTACAACAGCCTATGGACATGAAACTGGTATGGTTAAGTAGATGGGTAGTGCTGTGTTTGCGCTCATTTGTGCTGCAAAAATCCCCATTCCATATTTAAAAGTTTGAGAGATATTCACGTTTTTATAAAGATAAAAAAGTTCACTCAGTACCCCCCCCCCAACATCACACAGGCTGAGTGAACATTTTACTTTTTATAGTTTTTGAGATTTTCAAGATAGAATTGATTTTTGCTGCACAAATACATCACATCATCCAACCATACTGTAACGATTGTGGAATTCTCTCCGTGATCAGCGCACAAGATGTGTGCTGACACTGCGGAAATCCTCTACAAGCGTAGGATTTGAGGGAACCCAGCAATAGGTGCAATGCACCTGTAGAGGGAAATTCCTGTCGGCAGGTGGAGCTGTGGAGTGCAGAGGAACAGCTCCTCTGCCCTACCACAGATGCCAGTCAGGAACTGTACGAAGGGAAGAAACGCAGCGCAAGATAGCCCTGAAAGGGAGAGATCAAAGTGACAGAGGGTATGTGTGTCCACCAATCTAGTCGCCACCCTGCGACGATGAACACACAACCATGAAGAACAGGTGAGAAGGCAATCGCCAGAGATGTTGATTGCTAACAGCGACACAAGACTGAATAAGCACAGATGAGGAATGCATGTATGTCCAACAATCTAGCCGCCACCCTGTAACGGCGGACACACAACAAAGGAAACCGAGTGAGAACGCAATCGCCTGAGAAGCGATTGCGAATGAGATTGAGCAAAGGGACAGATTGTGTGTGCACCAAACTAGTCGCCAACCCGCGACGATGCATACACAACAGCAGATACGAAGTAGGAACGCAATCGCGGGAGAGGCGATTGCCAGAGGTGACACAAGGCTACAGCAAGGCAGAGCACGACAGTAGCAAAGGCACAGCAAATCATACAATGAGAAGATAAGGAAAATAACAAAAGTTAACTAAACGCGAACACCGCACTCATTCGCAACAGTGCACGCGTTTATGCGCGGTCTCCGCGTGTTAAGCACAACAGAGACAAGCACGCCTAACTAACCACCGACAGACAAACATGAAACAGAGGATGCGAGCGCTTGCCTAACGGTTACCTCACCGAGCCTCCAGCAAGCGTTCGTAGCGGACAAGACAGATACATGAAAACAGGAATAAGTGAGAGAGACGGATCCACAGCACTAGCGCAAGGCGAGTGCGATCCAGGCAAGACAGATTAGATGAGATAGCTGGTAGCAACTGCTGCTTCAGCTATACTCCAAGAACAAAGATCAGAACGACTTCCTGTCGACCACCGCTGGGACAGAACAATCGCAACAGACAAAAACAGATATGCAATCCTAACTGCACTAGGGAATCTGCCTAGTGCAGTCCCAGGAATTACTCTAAGCTAATCTTTAAACAATGAGCAAGGCTGACACTCCAGGAGTGTTTCACAGGACTAACCCTTATGACCAGCCCAGGTCTGTGATATCACATGGTATTTATAGTACAAACCTCCAGAGGATGTGGCTAGGAAATTTGCATGACCAATGTATGCAAATTCCCTAGCAGCAGCAAGCTGCAAAACTGACTAAGAGACCTGCAGAATGCAGACCTGAACAGTGGTCAAAAAGCTGCCTGCCTACGCAGGCAGCTGAGCGGATCATTACACATACCAGTTTCATATTTGTAGGCTGTTGTACCAGGGCTGGGTGATATTGTTTGGGAAAACAATAGGCGCCATTATCTTCAAAATGGAAGCAAATCTTTCTATTTTAAAGATAACCCTGCGATGTGGGAAACGTATGCAGTTAAAAGATGAGGCAACTGCGGTGTCACATTACAGACAGCTTAATTTACTCTATGTATCAATATATCACTGCTGCTCAGACAATAGTCTAAAGGAAAGGCTTTTTACTTACCTTTTCAGGGCTCCAACACAAATAAGTAGCCTCTTGGGATTTCCTCACTCTCCTTGCATTGTAGATGTGATTTTTTTCCCCCATGAGAATAACAAATGTATTGATTGTAATCTATGAATTAATATAGATAAGACATCTGTTCCCAAACAGAAAAGGCAGCATTCCACCCAAGGGCAGGTAAGGAGATCCAGACACTTCTGTTCATCTCTAGATCCCTGGAACGTTGAGTACAAAGCTCTTATTTTGCAGAGCAATGCAAGCAGCAGTGAGATATCGCTGCATAGAAACAGCTGGTTGTAGGTAGGTCTAGAACAGGGGTCAGGAACCTTTTTGGCTGAGAGAGCCATAAACACCACAGATTTTAAAATGTATTTCCGTGAGAGCCATTCAATATGTTTCAAACTGGGACAGTAGGGCTCACGGCCCTGTTGCTATGGTGATGTGTATACAGTTGATCCGCTGGGCAGCTGAAGTGTCAGACACGTCTTCAGCTTCTCTTGGGTTTCAGCAACATCAGCAATTACCCAGAGAGCCAGACAGGAGAAATACAGACTAACAGCTTGTACAATTAGCTAGCTGACTTGGGGGGTAATTCACTTTGTAGGACGAGATCCCTGCACTTTGGCTCAATAGGCTGCCTGTCGAGTGACAGACAGCCTATTTAGCCAATAAAAGTGCAGGGATCTTGTTCTGCAAAGTCACTGGACCTGACAGGGTCCAGAGTGAAACAATTGTAGCAGCCGTTCGTTTGGGGGTAGCGTGAGTAAGTTAGTAGTGCATGCTACAGCAGCAACATTTTACGTGCGCTGCCACACTAAGCTGTGCTGCTTGCACAGTGTAGCTTAGTGAATCAATCCCTACTGATTTGTCTGTGAGCCAGATGTAGCCATCAAAAGAGCAACATCTGGCTCCAGAGCCATAGGTTTCCTACCCCTGGTCTAGAAGTTTCCGGCCTCCCTTTTGCCATGTATAGCATTGCCTCATGCAAGAATGCATCTAAAATGGGAACATTCCCATTAGAACTAGTTCACACATATTCTAGAGACGCAAGATCAGTTTGACAAAAGATGATGGCGATAGTAATAATATCAGTAATATTGTATTAACAAAATTATACTATCTAGCGCCTATGAAAAAAAACACACTCGTTAGTCTAGTTTCAGCTATGGTGTAGCCAAAACCAGACTGTTTGAAAGTTGCATCTCAAGCACCAACATAACCTCCCATTACCCTACTATACTTGCTCTTCTACTGATTTTCCCAGTACGCCCTACCCTTACCTTCCTTTCAATATATCCCAGCTCTCCGGCCAATAAGCTTAACCCTAGCCTAAGACTCCAAAACACATAAGCTTGCCGATATGTTCACAGATAAAACACTTTCCGTTACCGGATGGCATTTTAATGCCTTGTTCATGTCTTCTGTTGCAGTGACTGTTGCCAGAGTGGAGGTATGCATTTCATCAAATAAATGCCAATGTACTGTCATCAGATATCCAGAGAGATAAATACAGAAGGGCTTTTCCACAGGAAAATTAAATGGATAAATGTGAACTGATCCAGAGAAAATCATTGCAGTCTGATTGTTTGTTTTGAGTCTGCTGTCCGATTTGTCAAAATGCAGAGGACAGGTTACAGACTTGAAGTGAACCTCCAGACTAAAAATCTACTCAGCAGCACTAAAAAGGCTTGGTGTTTCTCCGCCCCATCAAAGAAAACTGCCCAGTCTTTTTTTCCCTGATGCTGTGCAAAGCATAATGGGATTTCCTATGTTGTTATTCACGTTGCCTAGCAACTGGGAGGGGTGATCAGCACACAGGACAGTTGGAACTTTGTCTCATGTTCCCTGTCACCTCCTTTCAACCAAAAAGATGGCTGCCCCCATAAGATTAAACATCTGCCTGTTCTTTTAAAACAGGGTGGGTAAGAGATTATATATCTATTTTAATTAACATAACTAATGTAACTTAATGACGGTATGAAGTTCCTCTTTAAGGTAATAACGACAGGCTCTAATTTCAAAGCCCTTTGTAAAGGACGCTTTAAAAAGGATACATTTTCCTTAAAATGGAAATTATAGTGAAAAAAAAATGTAAAACTCTTATGTATGCTTACACATAAATGGCAGTGGCGCGGTGCAACTGTCAGAATAGTGTGCACACATGATTGAATAAATAAATAAATGAGTAGGCAGGCAGTGCTTTTCAGACAAGTAAAATAAATTTTACAAATCACCCCAGATGGACTTATCCAAAACAAGCCAGTAAGAGGTGCAGACTAGCTGTCATTTTATAATACTGTACCTACTGTAGTGACAGCTACATAGGAGGTAAAACGTACAGAGCATTTACTTTGCGATATGTGTATGCATGTGCACATATGGGTTTACAATTGTACAGTTTTTAAAGCGATCCGAGATGAAAAACTAACAAGTAACTTGTCTATATATCGTATCTAAAATTTAGATAGTTTACACAGCATATCCAGCTGCAAAAAGCTTCAAAAGTTTAGGATTATTTATTCCTGTGATACATTGAGGGCAGCCATGTTCTGTTTATCACATTGTCACAGGCTGAGAGCTGGAGATGCTATCAGCTTGCCTGTGTATAAATTCAGTCCCCTCTCCTCCTTCCTCCTCCTCCCCTCTGCCTCTGAAATCAATATAGCTAGTAACCTCCTCGCCTCCTCCTGCCCAGACTGAGCTCCCATAAGCCCTTGCTACAATGCCAAGGCATAAAACGAGCTGTGGGCGAGGCTTGTTTAGCTTATAGGGAATTAGAGTACTAAAACAAAACAAAAAAAGTATTTGGCTTGAGGAATGCCCTATAAACTATATGAAAGGAACACAATTATGCAATGAGTAAAAATTTATCTCGGATCCACTTTAAACATTTACTTGTAAAATAAAGGTTCTACACAAATAATAATAAGAATTAAAAAAAAAAAAAAAAATCACTCAATGGGATATCAAGTTTTGTGAAGAATGCTGACTGAAAACATGCAAAAAATGCGTTACTGAAGCATTACATAGCCTTACCTGTCGTCGAATTATGTCTAAGTTTTCTTTAGCTTGGTGAACAAGAGTCTGTATTTCATGAAAATCGTCAACATTCTTCTTTTCTCTGAAGGCATCTCTTATCCTTCTGATGGCATATGTTCTAATAAAAAAAAAAAAAAAAAAAACAGATGACATTTCGTTATTGTAAACATTTTAAGCTCTAGTTCACCCTCCTACATTTTTTAATTGCTAGAAAACAATGCCATTAATCTCACAATTGATGCAGCCATTGCAGGGAAATTCCCTTTGTCAGGAAGAAAAGTCAGTCCTGTGTACCAAAGATCCCTCTACAAAGTATGGAGTTGGTAACATAGTGGGATGTCCCCAGCTAATGAATGGCTGTCACTCTCTAACTCCTCCTTGTGGTGGTGGGCTGAAGCACTCTCCTAAGGAAGTGAAATCTTTCACAAAATGCATCAAGTTGTCTGATGCTTATCCTTAGATATTACATCCTTTAGGAAGATAAACCTACACTCCCTTAAGGCTGCTTTCACAGTGGGACGTTACAGGCGCACATTAGAGCAGCCTGTAACGCAGCCCAACTCACAGTAATGAAAAATCAATGGGCTGTTCACAGTGCCCACGTTGCGTTACAGTCACTGGATGTTCAAAGAAAGTGCAGCATGCTGTGCGTTATATGTGGTTTTAGCTGCGTTAGACTGTTTGCACATGCTCAGTAAGGGGAGAGTCCGCTATTGTTCCTAGCCACATGGCTAATTAATATTCACTGCACTGTAGTGTTGTCCAGATCATGAACGGATCTGGATCTTTTTTTGTGAGTCGAATCATCCGTATCATCACAATGAAGGATTCGGTTCACAGTGGATGTCTGGAAGAAACAGGAACTGCAGCTTCTGTGCACAAGCACAATCTTCCTGCTGCAGCTCTCCCTTCCCCATGAGCACCCTCAATGAGCCCTCATTCTCCTGCACCTCTCACTCTGCTGCACCCCTGCTTCCTGCTTCCCTAGTAAAATTATTCAAAGACTCAGTTCAAAGATCTGGATCTTTTCAATGATCCGATTCGAATCATCCGAATCATTGAAAAGATCCGGACTTCCCAGGATAGCACCAAGAGCCTCATAACGCGGCTCAGACGTCCAACACCACCATGCGTTGCATTAGGGGCACATTATGTGACCTCAACGTCCCCTAAAACGCAATGTCTTGGTGTGAAAGAGGCCTTAGTGGAGACACTTGTTTGGTCATATCCCAATATGGTGGATGTTTATTTCTGTATTCTCATAGGAATATATTATTATATGTTTGTGATGAATTATATAACCTACAGCAGCCATATTGTTGCTGCTTTTTCATCAATTATCTCTTGATTGTTTTGGAATGGAATGGAACATCCCTCTACCAACAGAGAAGGCGTGAAAGCAGCACACACATCTATTCCACTAATAGTATATAAAATATTACGTTCACCGGAGTAAAACATACAAGACACCTTTTTCTGTTGATCAACTAATGTAGTATACCTTATCTTGGGCCTGATGCTCTATCCACCAGTAAAGTTGCTGTGTGCAGGCAGCGCACAGCAATTTTACCAGTACCAATGCTGCAAGAACACTGCCCATTAATTCAGTAGCCCCCACACACATGTTACCAGGTTAATGCATTTTGCTATGGTAACTTGTGGTAATCTGCGCGTTACCATTGCAATACTCGAGTTAAACTGGTAACACACATCGTGCTAATGGGTTAATGGACGGTGTTTTTGCAATGTTAGAACCAGTAACATTGCTGTGTGCTGCCTGCCTACACAACTTTACTAGCCGATAGTGCATCAGGCCCCAAGTGTGCAAAATGCTGTAAAATACTTATTTGAGGGAAACAGGGCAATCTGTATAAAAATAGGACTATGCACAAGTCCAACATTAACAAAAATCTAACTGATCTCCTAGTACCAGGAGATTTTTGTACTGATAGTTTAAGTAACCATCTGGTACTATTGGGTAGCTTAAAGTCTCAGAAAAACAGAGTTATGTGGGAAACCAAACTATTACAATGGTTCAAAAGTGTAGCTAAAGCATTTTCTATGCTGGTATGAGGGTGACTGGATTGAAAGGATACCTTAACCCATGTCAACAGGGGAGCAGGCATGGGTATGAGACCCCCCTGATGCCCACTGTTCCCCCGTTCTCCTCCGCCCCCCCCACCGTTATGGTGTAATGTCCCCCCGAAGCTACTTCTGCGTCGGGAGGTTCGTGATCAATGTGTAGGGGCTGCCCAGCGCCACGCGTCCTTGATCGTGTGCATGTAGCCGGCGTGCTCTGCACATGCGCACTAAGCACACAGCACTCCCAGCCACGTGATCAAGGACACGCGCTGCTGGGCACGCCTACGCAGTGCTCACTGACCCTCCCAATCTGGCAGTAGTTTCGGGGGGACATTATGCCATATGGAGGGGTACGGAGAACTTTTTTAAATTTTGACATAGGCTATTGAATCCTTTAAGTGGTACATTTCATTTCAGCCTAAAGTAATCCACGTATTCCGTTACTAACCCATCTTTTCAGTCCTGGCAGTGGCATAGCAATAGGGGGTGCAGAGGTTAGGAACCGCACTGGGCCCCTTCGGCCAGAGGGGCCCTCCTTCAACCATAGTATGAGCTCTTCATTGGTCCTGTGCTGTTAATGATCACCTCTATAGATGCTTAGGATAGTAGAAATCATTAACAAACTGTTCCCCATCCTCTTCTTGCACCTCTGACACTGTGGTTGTCATTGGCAGGTTTTGGTGCATCGTATCAATTGTTATGTATTGAATGCCTGGGGGGCCCAATTTAAATCCTGCACTATGGCCTATAGTGTCTTAGCTATGCCACTGAGTTCTGGATTTACCTGCTTTCAAGGTACACCTACATCCTAGGCCTATGAGAAATAAAAAAGGGTTCTAGTTGTAAAAGTACCTCCAAACACTTTCGGAATTAGCGAATATCAATGCAATAACCTTTTTTGATGTCCTGTTGTAATTAAGGCATCTTAATGACACTTATTTGTATCCAAAAATGTACGTACCTCTCTCTGATGTTCAAGTATATATAAGCTGTGCTTAATGTAGTTATTTCAGTATATCAGAAAACAGAGTATGAAAAAGACCTACATATTGTATCAAAAGCTTACTCTTTGAATCTTTTAAAGTTAGCTAATAAATGGTATCATCCTGATTCGAAACTTACTGCACATCTGATAGCTAACATTATAGTACATTCCTATAGCTAATGCAAATTTACTGACCTATGCAGTACAAAATGTTAGTCTACACTACATTAAAGTCCTTTAATACATAGCTGTGCCCTGTCAGAGAGAAAATACAAATCATTTTGCTAAAGAAAATAAATGTCTATGGTACTCCCACACATTTTAAAAGTCATCAGCAAATTTAAAAGGTTTTTTTTTGTATGCATTTTTGTGCGATTGCTACTCTGCAAGCCTGTTACTTTTCTGAGTTTGATGCATTGCAGAAGACATTAGCTCCAGTTTCCTCTAGAGTTTTCTGCAATACAAAAACAAGCATCATTTTGGATAAGCACTGAAATCTAATTTTTCCAAGCAACTGAAGTTAACTCATTTATACCCACTGCAGAGACTGAATATTTAACAGCTGTACCAGCTCAAACTCCATCAGGTATGCGTAGCCGTAATACTAGTGATGCTGCATTTCACAAAACTCAGGCTTCCCTTCTGAACAACCAGATGAATAGAAAAGAGCAACACCGCTCACGGAAATAGGACTGTACTGTAAGTGTTATCACATGACCAGATGTGAAAATTAGCTTGGAAAAAATAGATAATTACATGTCTATGGATAATAAATAATTTACATCTGGGCTGCTGTTTGATGCTTTCCTGTCATTCATTAAAGATGACTGAAATAAAAAAAATGTAATAAAATTGCCATGGGGCGGAGAAAGAAATTAGGTTGGGGCTACACTAGTTAAAAACCGTGTGAGATTTAGCGTAATGCAAATTGTGCATTTGTTAGAAACTCAGATTTTTTTTCAGCTGTGATTCATGCAGGTTTAAAAAAACGTAGGCCTCGTTCACATCATTTAGCGCAGATGGCTATGCGATCGGAACGCAACGCGTCCGATCGCACACCATCTGCGCTACTATGCGCTGCGCTAGAAATCCCATTCACTACAGTGAATGGGATCTGCGCTGCGATTCCCCAAAATGCAGCAGCAGCTCGATAGCGCATCACGCTGCTGCGCAGCGCATATTATGGGAACTGTAGAAGGGCTGTCTATGCCCTTCTACAGTTCTTGCGTGTCGCACACTATGCGCGCTGCCAAAATGTGCATGGCAGCACGCATAGTCTGAACCAGCCCTTATTCAAATCTGCATAAAATCACAACATCTGCATGAGTCCTGCCAGACTCCTGATAAGGACATACCGTATATTCTCAGCTACAAGTCAAGAAATTTAGGACTGACTCACAGTACAAAAAAGTGAAGGTGTCACCTTATACACGAGTCAGTCCTAAATGTTCAACTTATAACCAGGAACTAACAGGGGCACCTGTCTTTACCCGTTGCCGCTGCATCAAGCATGGTTTGACATATGCAGCCCGCCCACCCACTAGTCAAACAGGGGGCAGCCTCTTTTTATTCCCCTCCATCCCCTACATGTGCCAGCAAAATGCAGTTAGGAGCACAGCGGAAGCTAGTAACTTACTACTACTCACTCAAAGGGCCTCTCTCTATTCCCCCCCCCCCCCCCGCATGTGCCAGAAAAATGCAGAGTTAGAAGTGCAGCGGAAGCTAGTTTCTCATTGCCGATCCAACGCCGGGCGCTGTGTCTTCTCGTCTTTCTCACTCATGCAATAGCATTGCCCTAGCTCCCAGAGTCGTGCGACTTCAGGAGCCAGAGCTACGCTATTGCACTCAGACGGCGTAAGCGAGAAAGATGGGAGGACACAGCATCTGGCGTTGGTAATCTTGATGGGGGGAGGACATTGACATCATGGCAGCTGTGACCTTATCTCACTGTCCAGACCCCAAACTCTGACCACTTACACATGAGACCATGGGGTCAATTCCTCTGTAATGTTAAGCCTGTGACTGCCCCGCACTTCAGGCGGACGTCAGTCATGCTCTGGGGCATCCTCATCTCTCTTCTCACCTAATCTCTACGTATTCATAAACGATTAATGACCTCCCTGCATGCCAAGGAACAGATTAACTGCCCGGCACAGTGGCACACTGTCAAGCCTGAGCCATGTGTCCCACTCACTGCTAGCTGCCTTGTGTAACTCCATCATTGGCACGATGCCTGGTTTCACCCCTTCACTGCTACACATTGGCCTCAATTCACTAAGAACATGCTGGAGATAATAAGGCAAGAGTAAACTTGCCACTGCACAGTGAGCGAGTTATCTTATCTCTTCAGTCCTTAACCACCCTGGCGTTCTGTTAAGATCGCCAGGGTGGCTGCGGGAGGGTTTTTTTTAAATAAAAAAAAAAAAACTATTTCATGCAGCCAACTGAAAGTTGGCTGCATGAAAGCCCACTAGAGGGCGCTCCGGAGGCGTTCTTCCGATCACCTCCGGCGCCCAGAATAAACAAGGAAGGCCGCAATGAGCGGCGTTCCTTGTTTTGCTTACATCGTCGCCATAGCGACGAGCGGAGTGACGTCATGGACGTCAGCCGCCTCCGATCCAGCCCTTAGCGCTGGCCGGAACTTTTTGTTCTGGCTACGCTGGGCTCAGGCGGCTGGGGGGACCCTCTTTCGCCGCTGCTCGCGGCGGATCGCCGCTGCTCGCGGCGGATCGCCGCAGAGCGCGGCGATCAGGCAGCACACGCTGCTGGCAAAGTGCCGGCTGCGTGTGCTGCTTTTTATTTCACTAAAATCGGCCCAGCAGGGCCTGAGCGGCAGCCTCCGGCGGTGATGGACGAGCTGAGCTCGTCCATACCGCCCGGCTGGTTAAAGGGAAGGTCCAAGCAAAATTAAAAAAATGAGTTTCACTTACCTGGGGCTTCTACCAGCCCCATGCAGCCATCCTGTGCCCTCATAGTCACTCACTGCTGCTCCAGTCCCCCGCTGGCAGCTTGCCGACCTCTGAGGTCGGGGGCCCCATTGCATACATTTTTACGCATTCCCGATAGTGCAGGAACATTAACACATACATTTTTACGCGTTACTGGTTTAATACGTAAATTTTTAAGAATTGAACCACTAACGCGTAAAAATGTATGTGTTAATGTTCCTGCACTATCGGGAATGCGTAACAATGTACGCAATGCGGTCTGCCAACCTCCGAGGTCGGCAAGCTGCCAGCGGGGGACTAGGGCAGCAGTGAGTGACTATGAGGGCACAGGATGGCTGCATGAGGCTGGTAGAAGCCCCAGATAAGTGAAACTCATTTTTTTATTTTGCTATTTTGCTTGGACCTTCCCTTTAAGTTACCTCCTCTGCAGTTAAGTTACCTCCTCTGCAGTTAAGTTACATCCTCTGCAGTTAAGTTACATCCTCTGCAGTTAAGTTACCTCCTCTGCAGTTAAGTTACCCCCTCTGTAGTTAAGTTACCTCCTCTGTAGTTAAGTTACCTCCTCTGTAGTTATTTTCACACTGTTGATTTACAGCCGTCTTTAACGTTAGAATTCTGGAGTTATTTTAAGGATTGAAGAGTTAACTTAAAGACAGAAGAGTTAACTTTAGGTTTGCCTGAGGTAAAAGGTTTCCTGAATACTACATGCCTTATCACCATGGTGATAACACTAGAAACGTTATTAAAGACAGGAGATAAGCTTAGTGAATGGAGGCCATTGTCTTCCTCTGCAATAGGCACATGAAGTTATTGGCTGCACTTGGGGACAGAAGGGGTTAATCACTATAATACTTAATGTTGTGTAGCCATTAACCCATCCTGGTCCCCAAGTGCAGCCATTAACTTTGCTGGATAGACTTCTACTTGAGTCATTAAAAAATTCCAGCTTAAGAGGGTCAAATAATGGGGTTGACTTATGCACGAGGTTGACTTATAAATCTCTCCTATGGGAAGTTAAAATACAATTGAAGCATATGGAGGCTGCCATATTTATTTCCTTTTAAACAATACCAGTTGCCTGGCAGCCCTGCTGATCTATTTAGTTGCAGTAGTGTCTGTATAAAACCAGAAACAAGCATGCAGCTAATCTTGTAAAATCTGACAATAATGACAGAAACACCTCATCTGCTGCATGCTTGTTCATGGTATCTAGCTAAAGGTATTAGAGACAAATGATCAGCAGGATAGTCAGGCAACTGGCATTTCTTTTAAAGGAAACAAATATGGCAGTCTCTATATCCCCCACACTTCAGCTGTCCTTTAAATGAAACAAATTATACCTTAGGCTATCATGGCTGCCATTTACACTTTTAGAATTGCAGGAACATGCAACTGCAGGACCATTGTATTTACCAGTTCTACTACTACACATACAGTGAATTATCTCATAAGTTTATAATCAGTTCGGGTTTTTGGGAAAACAACAATTGATCTTAGAACTTATAAAGGTGTGGCTCGTTTTTGGGGCAGATGGAAATTTTAACTGTAGTTCTGCTTGAATACTTGGTACGCTGGGAGCTAGAAAACATTTACTGGAATTGAGCAATAGTTAAAAATTTTAGTTTACAGATGCTGCAAACCTCGTGGGTTTTTCATCAAAATGTCCTCTAAAATTATACTTGTTTCTAAAAACACTGATGCCTTCTGCTTGAACAGAAAGCTTAGCTAAAGTTTGATTATGAATATTCAAACTACCTTTCAATTTAGTTTTATGCAGCAGTAGTGCTTTGTCAGCGGCATAATGATAGTATTGCTGTTTACACTTCTCTGCTGGGCTAATGCCAATATCCAGATAAGACTCCTAATATGTGATATTATAGTTGAACGGTTAGCCATTGCGCTGTAAAAAGAATATTAAATTGATGTTTCTGCACAGTGTAAAGTGGAGGGTTTGGAAGGGGAACATTGCAATTAACACTAGCAATGCAGAATTCTGTTTCACGGTTTATTTGAAATAGACAAATTTGTTATAAAAATGAAAGTGGTAGTGAACTGCCCCAATCCCGTTTTGCAGTAAGGCTGGGCAGGGTCAATGTTCCTGAGTGCATCTGACTGCTTGCCCTCACCCCCTTCTAGAAGGCAGCATTAGGGGCCATTTCCACTTCAGCAGGCATGCATCTCGGAGACAGACACTGGCACTTGCTGTGATGCAAGATCACATCCAAATCCGTGTAGTCATGCCCTGCATAGCTATAGGGACTCACATGAGTTTCCATATACTCTGCAAATTTCCCACAGTGGAAACAAGCCCATAGCCTTGGTTGACACTTAAACCAGCTCTCTAACAGCCAGCCAGAGCGTAGGTGCAGCGACTGGTATAGAACACTGCTTGCGGTCACGTAGGTAGGTAGGTAGGTGCACTGAACAGGTAGGTATACAGTGATTGATATTACAAATGTGCAGCTGTCACACACACAGGTACTGTCAACAGGTGCAGTGACACTGCGTGCGCTCACGTAGGTAGGTAGGTGCACTGAACAAGTGGGTATGCAGTGATTGGTATTACAAATGTGCAGCTGTCACACACACACACACACACACACACACGTAGTCACTGAATGTGCTGGGCCTGGCAGTGGCACAGTAGGAATTACCAAGGGGCCAAGGTCCCACCAGCAGCTGTGACTGACTGACAGGGCTGTATATGTAACACAAGTGTCTGTGGGACACACACACAAAACAAAAATTGATCACAAGAACATCATTAGCTCAAAAGAGCTATTGAGGATGAGGAGTGCTTTTTAGCAAGAAGATCAGCAAGAAAGAGCAACCTAACAAGCCTAACACAAGAGCCTAACTAAGCTTTCCTTATGTCAGCAGCCAGGTTCTCTCCCTTCACTAATTACTGCAACCACACGAGTGAGTGAAATGGCTGATGCTGCCTGCGTTTTATAAGGGGGGGGGGGGGCAGGAGGGAGTGTAGCCTAGTTGGCTACCCTGTGCCTGCTGACTGTGATGTAAAGGGTCAAAGTTGACCCTAATGATGTAGTATAGGTGGCGGGTCGAACTCGCATATAGTTCGTACGCGAACCACCGAAGTTTGTCCGAATAAGTTCATGTGCGAACCGTTCGGACCATCTTGGATTATTAGTTACTGTCTTTTGCCTTTGGTTGTGACATATGATCTTTTTGACTCTCTAAAAGAAGCATAAACTATCTTACAATATACAATATTGATAAGTGTGTAAAGACTTGGCACCAGATGCAATAGCCGGCAGTTCATTTCGCTTCAGAATTGCTTTAATTTAA